>NC_068310.1:39620940-39636522 GCF_025860055.1 Xyrauchen texanus | reverse complement strand
CTCCATTAAAATTGGCACCCTTGGTAAATACTGTATGAGCAAAGAAGGCTGTAAATTGTGTTATTGTTCATCCTTCGTTGATCTTTCATTTAAAATGTTCACTAAAATCTAAACTTTAATTGAAGTAAAAAAATTGAAAGGGGAAATCTCATAATTAAATATTTTCTCCAAAACACATTTGACAATTATTTCCACATTCCTAGAAATGACTTATGAGTAAAATATATATGAAGTATATTTCTATTCATATTTTACATTTTTCAAACACCTGGGTGACAAGGAGCATGAAATTGTTCAGCCATGACTTCCTATTTCACAGGGGTATAAATATGAGGAAACAGACCATCCAAATTCATACACCCTCAGACCACCGGCAGGTTTCAGCATTGAGACATGGAAAGTGTGAGAAATACGATTGTCTGTAGCATTAGGAAATTTGTGGATTATGGTCCTGCAGCCAGGATAAATCAAGAATGACTGGGTTGTGAGGAGAGTGGATGACTAAAAGACGAGTAGTTTCAGCATGTAAAGCCCCAAGTTGCAGAGTAAGATCCATTGTGGTGTAAAGTACCTGGCCGGTTCCCAGGGGGCGCCCATCTAGCACTGCCACTGCCAAAGGATTGTTGCAAGGGATTAGTGGTATCTTGTGCTGTCGGGCTAATGTTTCATCGATAAAGTGCCTGCTGCCCCCGATTCTAATACGGCTTTGGTGTTGATGGTATCTGATTGGCATGTTAATGTTATGGGCACTTCAAAACAAGCAGTAGTTTGGATAGAGTAAATCAACAAACTCACCCTGTGACTCTGTGATTGAGAGGGTCATGTAGGGCAGTTATCTCTCAGATGTCCCGCTTGGCCACAATATAAACAGAGATGATTATTGATGCGATGTTCATGCTCTTCTGTGGACAGATGAGTACGACCAACCTGCATGGGGTCAGTGTCATCACTGGGTTGATTCGTTTGACTGAAAGGATTGGGGAACTGGTTAGGTCTCCTGGAGCGAAAGAGATTGTCAATGCAAATAGTGTAGTGGTTTCTGCCCAATTTGTGAAAAATCACTCAAAGTCTCAAGGAGTTTTTGATTTCAGAAGAATAGACTTTATTATCAGACCATAGAGCCGAGTTGCCTGCAGAACAACTGAAGCATCTCTGGGTTTTTGTTCACTTAAATACATGTCCTCTAACAAGCTGGGGCTATTCCAAAAGTGTCACCATTATCCATCATCCTATTCTTTGACAGAAGTGGACAGGAGACACCTGTGGAAGAGCTTCAACGTATATTCTTCCAGCAGTCATGAGAGCACATATGTGAGGCTATTCCTGCACAAGCCTCTAAAAACACATACACACACACAGAGTAAAATACTTGCTTGACCATCAGAAATAATTGTACAATAAAATGTCATTGATTATACTTGATTAAAGTATACTTAACTTGATAAAAATACACCACAATAGCAAGGTTAATGAATTGATCCAGGGTTCTGTCTTCATCACAGCAGGCCAGCTCTGACTGAACGTCTGTGTTCAACCCTCGACGAAACAGAAGTTTCAATGTATCCTCCACCCAAACGGTTTGGGTCGCGAGAGTGTGAAAAGACAAGAGCGAATTCAGCTGCGGTATCTCTTCCCTGACGGAGTACAAGCAGTTGTTCCCAGCACTCCTTCCTACCTCAGAGTGTTCAGAACCTCTTTTAGTCGCTGAATAAAATCACTGAAAGTGGTTCCGCTTAACCCTTGACTAGCCCAGACAGCTGTTGCCCAATCTAGCACCTTTCCCGTGAGCAGAGAACACACCAGTGAGATCTTACATTCATGAGTAGGGTAAAACGAGGGTTTTTGATTCAGGAACATATTGCATGGGGAAGCCCTGACATTTGGTTGGGGTGCCGTCAAATTTTCCTGGAAAGGCTAAATGAGGATTGGCAGATGCAGTGTGTTAATATTCAGGCAAGGGAGACCTCCGGTGGCCGATTGAGGAATCTTCACCAGTATTCATGACAGATGTTGTGGGCTCCTGCTTATGTTTCTCTGTTCATGTGCTCCTGATGTTACAATGATGACATTACTCTCATGTATTTATTTAAATCCCTTTCCAGTTTCAAACTTGCAGCTGAATGATATTCTAATTTTTTTCAAATACGATTGTATGTAATACAACCCTACAACCACAATTATTTATTTTTCAGAAATACTCTCTTAATAAACGTGTGTGTGTGTTAGTTATCTGTCACAGTCCAGCTCAACGCTATATTTTACTTTAGTGTATCAGATTAAGTTATAAATGTGAGTGTTTGGACTTACATATAATGCATACACATTTTCATGGTACTTTTTATTTTGTAAACAAATTAAACTTCTTAAAAACTCTTGAAATGCTTCCATGACTTGATGCTTATATGTTTTATAAAATGGCCTTTAAAACACCAGTTGATAAGTGAATTTATCTTGAGAACTGAATTGTTCATAATATCTGTCATATAATGATCAATAACAACCCAAGATCACATTATTAAGATGTACAGTAAATCACTGATCTCACATATGAATTCACATCTTAGCCAGCATCATTAAAAAGCATTAAAACATGTCAGAATAAATTAATTAACAGCTGATGCTACAAAGAAACATTTGATTAGTCTGTCTTCTACATAAACTCAACTTTTGTAGATACAAGTTTAATCTGTAATTTCATTCTTAAGTCTTTTTTTCAGAGGAGTTCACTGGTAAGATCATCAGAGGAGAAATTTTACATTTAACAACGAACAATGGAAATATTCTCTCAGTAAACGTGTGTGTGAAAGTGTGTATGTGTGTGTTAGTGAGAGGATCAGAGAATGACAGTTTTCCTCTGTAACAGTCCAGCTGAACTCTGATTCTCTGGAGTTTCTCTTTCACTGAGACACGAGATGTTTGATCAGGTGAAATGAATGCATCATATTTACCATCATTAAACCACACACACCAGAATCCACTCCTGGAGAATATTTGCTTCTTCCTCTGAGCAGATTCTGTCATCACACCCAAACACCAGCGTGTACAGTCTCCAACCTGAACATCCCAACAGTGAATCCCTGAATTAAAACCCTCTGAACCCAAAACAGACAGAGACATATCAAATCTCTCAGTATTATCAGGAAGCAGCTGTTTCTCTTCACTGAGTCTCACACTGATCAGATCATCAGACACGATGAGATTACTGTGAGCAGTGTTGGGGTCCAAAGTCACTGGAGCTGCAGAGAGAGGACAGATACACACTCAAACACACATCAAATAACACAAATGATCATTATGAATTCATTGTTGTATTCTCAACTCACTGTATTGAACATTTTCCTGCATCTTCCGTATCACAGTGAACTTCAGGTTGCTCAGATGTTTTGGGACATTGATCAGAACTCCTGAAATGTTCTCTGGATCTGCTGGTGTACACTGGGTTCTGAAAAACATTCAGGAGTCAGTCATGTTGATTTGGGTTCAGAACCGAGAGAGAAACAGGAAACACAATACAAACCTTTCCACTGTGCTCTTCAAGTTCTGTAAAAAGAAAGAAACACAGATTATTCATCCAAACTGAATTTGCTTTTAATGTTTGAAACTGACATTTGTCTCCAGTATAATGAATATTGAAGTTGTATAAATGTTCATTGTTTCCACCTGTAGGAATGAAAGATCTTCAGCTGTCATCTGCTCCTCTATGACTCTGATTGTGTGTGAAAGAGATGAAATCTGTCTGCTCATCTTCTCAATCTTCTCCTTCATCATCTGACTCTTCTGCTCCTCTTCCTCTCTCAGTGCTGTTATTCTGGCTGCCTCTTCATCATGTAGAAACTGGTGAAGTTTCTCAAACTCCTCATTAATCTTCCTCTCTGTGTGTCGAGCCTGAAACTGAAACAAAAGACATTTCAGAGAAAGATCTGATGGTCAAACTGTATATCAATATACACTTCCAAAAATGGGATGTTTCACACTCTTTAATTACACAGTTTAATTCAAACCTTAATATGTTCTGCAGTTTGATCCAAATTCTGTTTAAACTCCTCAAATATTCTCAGTTTCTCCTGTAAGGGTTTTAGTGCAGTTTTGAGTTTCTCCTGAAAGAAATGGACATGTTAATATAAAGAGTTCTTACTTTCCAGCCCTGTTCTGCTTTTAGATCATTATGAGTTTGACCAGAATAATCTTCATTTACTGGCTGTAATTATTTGTTCATATATGCAATCATAATGTATGCTTCAAGTTGTGCTGTTTCAATAAATGTTTTGAATATAATTGATCTGAACTTATTATCGATGACAGCTTCATCTACAGGACAGAAATTTTGTTTTTTGTGTGTTCTGGAATCTCGACACACCAAACACACCGGCTGTTGATCATCGAGACAGAAGAGTTTGAGTTTCTCTTCATGAAGACTGCAGACTGCTTCACATCCTGAAGAAGATCTTTGACTTTTCTCCTGTAAGAAAGTCTCACACAGATTCTTCAAACCCCGATTTAATGGAGGATGATCCTTTGATGATCTTCTTCTGCAAACTGGACATTCTTTCAATCTTTTACTTTTCCAAAACTTCTGAATACACTCTTCACACACACTGTGACTACAGGACAGAAGAACAGGATTTTTAAAAACATCACAGCACACAGGACAAGAGAAATCCTCCTCAGAAAAAGATGTAGACGCCATTTTCGAAATTACAAATAAAAATCTTGAAATTTTCACTTTCTCCAGTTGTTGGTCTGAACTCTTATTATTCTGATTCAAATCAAAATGCTTCACATCCAAAAACATGCATCAGAATGATCAATAATCTCCAGAATATTCTGTGTTTTCACTCGACTGAGAGACAGGTGAACTAGAAATGCTGATAAACAGGTGTGTCAGTCTCAGTTTTAACCTTTGACAGTGGGCGGAGTTTGCTTATACACAACAACACCTTATTATTCTTTACCAACAAATACTGTATGAATTGTTTTGTTGACCTGGAGAGAGGATTTACTTCACTGCTTCAATGAAATAAAAATAAGATATATAATCTGTGGTGTGAATTGCATACATTATGTACATTCTATACACACAGATGGACAGTTTCAATACTGAGCTTGAGATCAATTACAGTATAATGAATCAAATCAAACACTGGCACATTAAGTCAGTGTTTGTAACAGGCAAATGAAGACAGACTAATAGAAAGTTTAAAATGTTCACTAAAAGCTAAACTTTAATTGAATTAAAATAATTGAAAGGGGAAATCTCATAATTAATATTTTTCTCCAAAATACATTTGACAATTATTTCCACATTCCTAGAAATGACTTATGAGTCAAATATACATGAAGTATATTTCTATTCATATTTTAAAGTTTTCAAACACATGGGTGACAAGGAACATGAAATTGTCCAGCCATGACTTCTTGTTTCACAGGGGTATAAATATGAGGTAACAGACAAGCCAAATTCATCCATCACAATGGAGCAAAGAATATAATTCTGATGTGTGGCAAAATGTTGTTGAGCTATAAAAAATGTGAAGTGGCTTCATGAAAATAGCTAAAGCATTGAAAATGCCCATTTCTACCATCTGGGCAATAATTAAGAAGTTCCGTTCAACTGGAAATGTCACAAATTGGCCTGGAAGAGGACGTGTGTCTATATTGTCTCCATGCAGGGTGAGGAAGATGGTTTAAGTGGTCTTAGAATGTCCAAGGATCACAGCTGGAGAATTGCAGAACTTAGTTGGGTCTTAGGGTTAGAAAGTCTCCAAAACTACAATCAGACATCACCTACATCATAACTGGTTGTTTGGGAGAGTTTCAGGATAAAAGCCTCTGCTCTCATACGACAACAAACTCAAACGTCTTCAGTTTGCCAGATACCTGGAACTTAAAATGGGACGGGGTTCGGTGGTCAAATTAAACTAAAATAGGGCTTTTTGATAGCAAGCACCAGAGATGGGTTTGATGCAAACAGAGAAGTTACCATATGGAAAAGTACCTCATGCCCACTATTAAACATGGTGGTGGACCTTTAACGTTGTGGGACTGTTTTTATCAGAGGTCCTGGACATCTTGATCGGATACATGGTATCATGGACTCTATCATATACCAGCAGATAGAAAATATAAACCTGAATGCCTCCGCAGAAAGCTTAAAATAGGACAATTGTTTGATTTTTCTGAATGTTTTATTGAAAGATCAACAAAGGATAAACAATAATGACATGTTTTTTCACAGACTTCTTTGCTCATATTTACCAAGGGTGCCAATATTAGTGGAGGGCACAGAATAAACTATGTCCACTAGACTACTTTTTTGTTGGATAATCTTTAAGTAAAACAGGTTTAGACACAAGGGTTTTGTGGACTGAGTTAATGTCCCCAGAGAAGGTTATTGTTGAACTGTAGATACTGTGAATTTGTGTTGAACTCAAAGAAATTTAAACTCTAATTTGCTCACAATTGTTTTATTTGCCATTATAATGCATCTTCAAACACCATGCAGAAACCTGTTACTCTGCATTTAACAGTAAAACCCTAACAAATAACACATTTTGTGAGTATGTGTGTGTGTGTGGAATGAGTTGTATAGTTCTGTCTGTTCTTTGATTATCTTGTTACCCTTGTCGTTGTATTTTAACCCTCATGTTTGCCATATCATACGATATCATATCAAATCATATCACTTTTTATTGTCACACAACCATATGCACAAGTGCAACAGTGGGTCAAAGTCTTGTGTGCAGTTCCGAGCAACTCTAAGGCTGACATTAAGATGTCATAAAAGTCAAATAACTCTGCAAGAAGCAAGTCATAAAAACTCACACAGAAGAACATTTTCACCTGAGTCAACACCTCCTACTGAGCAAGAACAATAAAACACAAATCTCACATCTGATCTCTACCTCACCTCAGGCCAATTTAGGCCTATTCTCGAAAAACTCACAAACATCTGCCCCACTCTACTCCTCCTTCCCCTTCAGCTTAGAATCACTTCAAACTCACCCAAGATCTACATGCATCAAAATATCATGTCTGGTGTATACATATAATGTGACTAGGCATAATGTTTGGTATCATTTAAAATGTCGCAGTGTGACTGGTATATGGTCTCTTTCCCATGTTTATAAATCTATTGGTAACAAAGTTATAAGGTCTTTGCCAAATGCTGCATAATTCTGGAGGTCTGTCCCCATCCCTGCCTGTAAGTTAATGAGGTATGTCCCCAGGACTTCCAAACCTAACCACTCCCAAAATTCCCTTTGTTCATGGTTTGGGTATTTAAGGATATGTGGCACATTGTTCATGGTTCTCTGTAGTCAGACGAAATGTCTAAATTTGACTTATTATTGTCTAATTGGAATTGATGAATTTATTATTTTACCTGGTAAATAAATTGTTACATTTGAATTTATTATGATTTACTCTGAAACTATTGTCTTTAGTAGATTACGTTAAATCCATGTTTCCATGGAGCATGGGGCACACCAACTGAGACTTTATAGATCCGACTATAAACGGAGGGAATTTCTGTTTAGTGCTCCACTAAGCCTAAATAGGGTGAATTTTAAACCTCTGGTTATTGTAATATTTTCTAGCTAAGTGTTCATAGGAAACTATGGCATGATCATTATATGAAACTATTTTAACTTGGGTATGTTGGTCTACCTTTGTAAATTTAGTGGTCATGACCTCTGGGTAGAAATGTTACTCTAAGTGTTTACTATCTAAGGACTAAACAAAATACTTGTAGATATAAGGGCAAGCATGAGCATCCAGCTAATTATTATTTAGTCAATTACTGTTTTAATTACCAATACTGGTGTATTTGTGACCATGAGATCTGCGTATATGGCCGGCTCGAGACTCTCTAGCTTACAGGAATCTGAATGAACGAGTACAATATAAAATATAGTTAAATACTGATGATTCAATGTTAAATCAAATTTAATAATAATAACTAAGATTAGAACATTAATATATCCTTAGTAACTTTTATAATTGGAGTCAGATAAAATAAACAAGGATCATAAAATGAATAATATAGTTATATAATTGGAATTAAATCACTTAAACTGAATGCACACGATAAAGACAGAACACGCAGGAGACCTTCAGCCATGCCATTGGATACCGTCCTTGGGCCAGTTGGGTGGCTTCCCTATTCCTCCTTTACCTTATCCCCTTTCCCCCTTACACAACATAGCAGTCATGACAGTGACGAGACATATACCAATTACAATAAAAAACATATTTACACAACACAATTTACATATCTAATATA
Source organism: Xyrauchen texanus (assembly GCF_025860055.1). Taxonomy (NCBI): domain Eukaryota; kingdom Metazoa; phylum Chordata; class Actinopteri; order Cypriniformes; family Catostomidae; genus Xyrauchen; species Xyrauchen texanus. The sequence continues at coordinate 39,628,241 of NC_068310.1, read as the reverse complement.
CACATAATTACACAACACAATAATAATATACAATGTACAGTAAACAACACACACAATATAGAATACACATACAATAAACATAGAATATACAGTAAAGTAATATAATTAATATAATTATGACAGTCCAGTGTGAGATAATAAGATTAATAAAGTGCAGTTCTGATGTATATTGATCGTGAGAGATCAAGAGTTCAAAAGTCTGATTGCTTGGGGAAGAAGCTGTCATGTAGTCGGCTGGTGCGGGTCCTGATGCTGCGATACCGCCTGCCTGATGGTAACAGTGAGAGCAGTCCATGGCTCGGGTGGCTGGAGTCTCTGATGATCCTCCAAGCTTTTTTCACCCACCACCTTGTATACATGTCCTGGAGCGAGGGAAGCTCATCTCCGATGATGTGTCTGGAAGTTCGCACCACCCTTTGCAGGGCTTTGCGGTTGTGGGCAGCCAGTCAGGATGCTCTCTACAGTACTGGTGTAGAACCATGTGAGGATGTGGTGGTTCCTTCCAAACTTCTTCAGCCATCTCAGGAAGAAGAGGTGCTGGTGAGCCTTCTTCACAATGGTCTCAGTGTGGACAGACCATGTGAGTTCCTCAGTGATGTGCTACAAGCTCCTTGGTCTTACTGACGTTGAGGTAGAAATTGTACTCCTGACACCAGTGTGTCGAGAGTGTGCACCTCCTCTCTGTAGGATGTTTCATCATTGTCAGTGTTCAGACCTACCACTGTCGTATCATCAGCAAACTTAATGATGGCATTGGAGCTATGTGTTGCCACACAATCATGTGTGTACAGGGAATACAGGAGTGGGCTGAGAACACAGCCCTGTGGGGCTCCAGTGTTGAGGGTCAGTGATGAGGAGATGTTGCTGCCCATTCTAACCACCTGCCGTCTGTTTGACAGGAAGTCCAGGATCCAGCTGCACAGCAAGCAGTTTAAGCCCAGAGCCCGGAGTTTCACATCAAGCTTGGAGGGCACTGTGGTGTTGAATGCTGAGCTGTAGTCTACAAACAGCGTTATCACACACAGTATGTGTTCCTTTTTTCCAGGTGGGAGAGAGCAGTGTGCAGTTTAGATGCAGTGGCATCATCAGTGGAGCGGATGTTGTGGTATGCAAACTGCAGTGAGTCCAGAGAGGCAGGCTGCACAGAGCAGATGCAATCTCTGATTAGCTTCTTTAAGTAATTAGCTTTAGATAAGTAATTGAGAAGTTAAATCGAGTGAAGAACAGTGTCTTCAACATCTGCCCCGTTTGGGATTTAGTCTTTTGGCTGAGCGTAGGTATTCCAGGTTGTGATGATCCATTAATACCAGAAATGGATGTCTGGCCCCCTCCAGCCAGTGTCACCATTCTCCAAATACTGCTTTCATGGCTAGCAGTTCATGATTGCCCCATCATAATTCTGTTCAGCAGAGGAAAGTTTGCGTGAGTATTAAGCACATGGAAAAAGTTTAGGAGGATTACCTTGGCGTTGATAGAGGATGGCGCCAATACCAGTGTTAGATGCCTCTATTTCTACCACAAAAGGTGCGTTGCGGTCAGGGTGATGGAAAGATTCTCCTGTCCACACTTTCTGACCTGGGCATCACAGGAATTGCACTTGGATGTTTTGAATCATGCCTCACAGGCAGATCCTTTAAGGTAACCTGGAGAGGAGAGGTGTCCAAGTCACACCAGTGGTAATTAACCACTCCTCTTTTCAAATTTACTCTACATCACATGGACCTATCATTAAGGGGCATGGCTTCTCCCACCATTGTTAAACAGATGATAAACAGCTCTACCTGTCGTTCCAGCCTAATGACGCCACCGTCTCACCTCGTAGCTCTGCCTGCATCTTGTAGATCTCAGCCTGGATGAAGTAAACATGCCTATTTGGGGCCTGTGTGGGGCCACTGCAGGCAGAAAATGTGGGCCCGAAGTGGGCAGCCCATTGTGGGCCCTGGTACCGGCATGAAATGCGGGGCACGTGTGGAGCCCCACACTATGATCCCAAAAGTGTGGCATGAATGTGGGCTGCCAACACTAAGAAGAGTGGGGCCCCAGTGGGGCTCATTGTGGGCCCATAACATGCCCACTCTATACCCACACTTTGGGCTGGGTCTGGTCTCTCCCACTGCAGGTTCAAAGTGTGGGCATACTGTGGGCTCACAATGGGCCCCACTGGGGGCCTACTCTGCTTAACCCTAACCCCAAAGTGCAACCGGGTGTGCCCACAGGTTGTGTGGGCAAACTGTGGATATGGTATCTGGGCCACAGTATGCCCTGTGGGTGTGCTCAGTGGGTTCTTAACAAATAGTAAAATTAGTTTGGTATTACTTTGTACCTGCAGAGTACCACAGCATATGCAGAATAATTGCACTTGTTGAAAGTAGCATTTATATACTAAGAGTCATATGTTTAAAATATTGCCAGGAAAAAATTAAGAAAAATTAAGTACAAAATTGATCATGGATTATAAGTAAAATACATTTTATACAACAGAACAATAACCACATAGAACCACATTAGAAAACATTAAGTATAAATCAATCCTCTCAGGGGCACCAGTGGATCTCTGCCATTTACCTTCTGGTCGATCTTCTCCTTCCCCCATCCCTGTCTCTAGCATTGCCGAGCCACATTTTAACCGGTTACTTTTTGTCACAGCATCTAAGTGTGTAAGAAAACAATAATTGAAAAGTAAATGTAAAAAACATTTTTTGGGGCATTTCCACCTCAGGAAGTTCCACACGTCACCAAGAATCTTTTGAGGAACTCAAACTAGTCGACTAGTGCTGCAAGTTGGCATTTTAAATAATAGTCAACTAGTCTGTTAATATTGATTCCCATGAAACTTCTCAACATTTTATTTACGTTTTGCGGAAGAAAAAAAAATTCTACAAAGGATATGACTACATTTCTGTGATACTTACTTACTTCTGTTAACGTTACTTAAAAATTATTTAGTTAGCATGTGCACAAGGATGCGTCTTGTGTTGGCAGATGGGTTGGGACCCCCAACTGTTGCCAGATACTTTGCCTAAATAGAGGTAATAATGTATTAGTGTACTCATAAGACAGAAACAAACTGTAATGGAAAATGTAATACCGTAATTTCCGGACTATTGAGTGCACCTGAATATAAGCCGCACCCACTGATTTTTAAATAAAATATAATTTTAAACATAAATAAGCCGCACCTGTCTATAAGCCGCAGGTGCCTACCGGTACATTGAAACAAATGAACTTTACTCAGGCTTTAACGAAACACGGCTTGTAACAAAAATAAATAGGCTTTAACGAAACACGGTGTGGCAGCGGGGCGTGGTCAAGCGCCCGTCCGGAGAGAAAAGCGTAAGGGCGCTTACACCTGCGCTAAATTATGTCTAACACCTGTGTCTAATTTCAGTAAGCATGGGGAGAGCGGCATAAAAGGCAGCAGCCACAGAGCTGAGAGAGTGACACACGTCAGTCTAGTGTTGGCGCATAGAAGAATAGAGAAACTTTATAAAATTGATTGTAAACATTGCTGTGGCCATTAAAAGCCTTACCTGGAACGTCAAGTGCCCTGCTGAAAACTGTCACACTGGTGCCCGTGTGACAGTTTTCCCAAGAAGGACACGTGAAGCAGGGCACTTGAAATTAGACACCGGTGTTAGACATAATTTAGCGCAGGTGTAAGCTCCTACAGCTTTTCTCCCGGACGGGCGCTTGACCACGCCCCCGCTGCCACACACGGCTTGTAATAAAACATTTGCAGTAAATAGTAGCCTACCAAGAAAGTAATTGGTCACTATCTTCCTCGTCCTGTGCACTGAAGTCATCTCCTTCGGTGTCGGAGTTGAATAGCCTCAGCTTTTGTCTTTTTGCACTGAGTCAATTCCTCACGCTGCTGTTTCCAACGTCTCCCATGCAGCAGCTCTATTTGCTTTTCCAACAGCCAGATCAATCGCCTTCAACTTGAAAGCAGCATCATATGCGTTTCTCCATGTCTTTGCCATGGTGAGGGTGACAAAATTACTACCGTAATCAGAATGATGGGAAGTTTGAGCGCGCTCGATTTAATCTAAACAGTAAACAAAAAAAGTTGTTTTGCCCTTAACCCGTTCGGCAATTTCATTGGTCTAATGAAAGCTTCACGCTGCCGAAAAACTGAGCACGTCACAGAATAATTTTTTTTATAAAATTTGAAAGCGGGAAAAATCCATATATTAGCCGCGTCATTGTATAAGCCGCGAGGTTCAATGCGTGGGAAAAAAGTCGCGGCTTATAGTCCGGAAATTACGGTAAACATGTGATTATAGAATATGGTATTTGAAGAAATGATATATACCATTTCACTGTAGCAGGCCTCCTCCTTATGCCTATTTTCGACTATTCCGAGGTCCTGCATGTTGCTCAGTGGCAAACGGATGCCCTCTGGTAGGACTGCAGCTGGAGAGCTGCGATTTGTCAAAGAAAATAACAGCTGCTTGATCACAGCCACCTCTTCTTTTAAATGTTCGAGCTGACTTATTATGTGCTGTTCTGTTGCTGTTTACACAGTACGTTATAATATGTTATATATAAAAGCCCAAAAGTCGTAAACAGCAAGCATAGCATTTACTAATGTAATCTGAGAAGTTGTTTGTAGGCTCTATAGACTGTCCCTATGTCCATGTATCAAAACTACTATTGGGAGTAATTTATGTATGTAAACAGTCAATCCAGTAAGAGAACACACACCTGTTAATGTTTCCTTCCTGTCTGTCTCTCTCTCCTCAGCTCTGTCTCTCAGAAGCTCTGTCTGTCTGTCTGTCTCTCCCCTCCTTTCCCCCGCAGGGGCTCTCTTGCCCTTAGAAAGACTCCTCTCTCCCTCCAAAAGGTGAAATAGTTTAGCAATTCCACTGACAGATGAGCGCTGAAGCAATGCTAACCTGGAATTACTGTGCTCTGTGCTTTTCTCATGCTCACGCACACATTTGGGGTGAGGTTTCCTGTCAGAAAAAAACACCAACAAATTTATTTTGCTTTGTGTAAAAAAGCATACAGGCAAAGTAAAAAATATTACACGTGGAAGGTGAATATGTGATCCAGTCTAAGGAAACTTTTTCCCCATTTGGGAGTTGACAACACAGCAGATCATTAGTGAGGGAGCGCACCTTACCGCCCAAACCCCCATCATGGGTTGAGGCTGGATATTTGCTCCTGTTATGAAAGACAGCAGGTCCACGATCGATAAGGACAGCACGAGCATCTTCGTTGATTGCCCCACACAACGCCGGGTCAAACACCTGAATAATCCACTGTGCGCTGCTGCTGCTATTCTCGGCCTCAGGTTGTGCTGGGCTGCTAACACTAGCCTCAGCCTCCTCTGGCCCCTGGTTAGCTTGCTCGTCATCTTCCACAAATTCTTCACCCTGATTCTCCTCCTGGCTCCATTTGAAGAACATGTGAATAGATGGCACATGACTTAATAAAGACGCCTCCCTCTCATCTTTTTCTCTTTTTCGTTTGCGTTTACTACAACCACTCTTGCTAATTTTAAAGTCTCTACGTTGACTACTCCAGCAGTCCACTCGATTCAGCGCTGGGTTATTTGAAGATAGGACGGGCTTTCCACACTTGCACAATATAGCAATAAATGCAGTATATGCAATAATAACATAGTGTCAATAACTATATTTATTCAAATTATTAAATGGACAATAAAGCCCTCCCTACACCTACCCCTAACCGATAAACATTTTATTATTAAACAGTCGTTAGGCACTTTATTTCCACAAATATTGTATTATTATTTTTGAAAATCAAAGCCTTTCCGACATGATATGTGATGGGAAAAGAGCAAGTTCGGCAAAAGGCGTATACATACTCGGGCGAATGCGTCAACAGCTACTTTCAAGAGCAACACACCCTATTGCCTGCGCCAGCTCACTGGGTCTTCACCTTGGCGCAGTACAGCTCTCCTTGCAGAATCCATGATCTTTTCTGGACACAGAGCCCGAGATCAAGGTCTCTTTTTGTTCTTCTCCTTCACCTTTAGGGCCATAGAAGAGTCACACATATTCAGACTCCCCTCAGCTCTCCTCCTAAATTGAGGCTCCATTTCTATAAAGAAAAAAAAGTATTAATATATACTGTGGTATTGAGGTAATATATATGAGGTCCTGTGTATTAATTAAGCAGTATGGCATAATACATTTTGAAATATATTGCATATTGTTAGGCATGACATGAAGTGTGACTTCAGCCGTGACTATATTCACAATATGGCACAGCCTTGTACTTCCAACTTAACATTTTGAAGTTTTTTTTTTTTTTTACACTTTAAGCAAATAGTTCAAACAAATGTTAAATATTACTATATCATTCAGTCATCTGAGTGCTACTGTTCTTAGTCTTCTTGATAAGTGGATCAGTTTATACATGTGAAGAGTACTGAATGATGCATTTGAGATAGTTCCCCAAGAAATGAAAATAATCTTATCATTTATTCACCCTTATGCCATCCCAGATGTGTATGACCATGTGATCTTTGTTTGAGTTCAGCAGAATAAAGAAAGTAATGAGGCATGAGGGTAAATAAATAATGATAATTTTCATTTAGCCTTTTTTTTAATGTACAATCCCTTTAATGTGATGAAAATCATCAATATATGATAATCATAATTCTAAGTATTATGAAATTTGTTTGTTTTAATACATTTGCAGTCTTTTCAAATAAACGATTTTGTCTTTTGAAAATGTCATTAACACTTTCTCAACATATAGCAGAGATACAGTACAGTGCCACAACGATACAATATACATACAATATAACAATATATACGCTTGAATATTTATTAGATTCAAGGTTTATACAAGGCCCCCTTAATAGAATCTAATTTTAAATTTGTATTTTCTGATTATTATTTCATACTTTAGGCTTTACAGTGTTACGATTTATGCTTTGTATAAAAGGGTTGTCGAACAAAAACATTTATTATACTATTCGTTGAAATAAGCATTTCTCCCCAATTACTACAAATAACCGGGCTTAGGTGGTTGGGCAAAGAAGATATTTATATTTTATTTTGTGTGGTACCCGTTCTGAAAGTTTAAAGTACTTTTAAATGCTTAAAGTTGGATTTGTGTTGGATATGTGTACATGTCTTACAGTAATGTACAATACACATATACGTGCATTTATATACTGTCTAAATATATATAGAGAGAGAAACTTAACTTCGTTTCAAAGGCGTCCAAAACAAAGGATTTGTAGTAATAACCTCGAATCAGAAGAAACACTTGTGCGCCGAACGAAATGTTTATTATAACACCCGCTGCAGCATCGCTCTTCT
>NC_068310.1:39610187-39620440 GCF_025860055.1 Xyrauchen texanus | reverse complement strand
CATTGTTTATGGACGCTCCGCCCCCTCCGGGACACACGCCCAGGGTCTTGGGTCCACGCTTACCATGGCCAATAAGCCAATGCCCATGCCTGCTACAGCCAACGCCTTAGCCTGCCACGGCAAGCAAGCTTGAAACTTTGTCCATCCCAGAGCCAGTGTTGCCTGCCTTGCCCATGCCAGAGCCAGCATTGCCAGCCTCGCCCATCCCAAAGCCTGCGTTGCCAGCCTCACCCATCCCAGAGCTTGCTTTTACAGCCTTGCCCATCCCACAGTCTGCGTTGCTGGCCTCATCCATCCCAGACCCTGCCTTGCCAGCCTCACCCATCCCAGAGCTTGCTTTTACAGCCTTGCCCATCCCACAGTCTGCGTTGCTGGCCTCATCCATCCCAGAGCCTGCCTTGCCAGCCTCATCCATCCCAGAGCCTACTTCAGCCGCCTGGAGGAGGAGGAGAAAGACATCTGTCCCCAAGTCTCTGCCCATGCACACAACCACGGAGGTTGTTTCCAAGTCTCTGCACATGCCCACATCCATAGAGGTCGTTTCCATGTCTCTACAAGTGTTCATGACCACAGAGGTCGTCTCCGAGTCTCTGTCCATACACACGACCACAGAGGATGTCTCTGAGTCTTTTCCCATGTACACGAACATGGAGGTCATTTCCAAGTCTCTGCCCATGTTCATGACAACAGAGGTCGTTTCCAAGTCTCTACCAATGTTCACGACCACAGAGATCATTTCCAAGTCTCTGCCAGTGTTCACAACCACAGAGGTCGTTTCCAAGTCTCTGCCAGTGTGCACGACCACAGAGGTAGTTTCCAAGTCTCTACCAGTGTTCACAACCACAGAGGTCGTTTCCAAGTCTCTGCCAGTGTTCACGACCACAGAGGTCGTTTCCAAGTCTCTGCCAGTGTTCACGTCCACAGAGGTCGTTTCCAAGTCTCTGCCAGTGTTCACGACCACAGAGGTCATTCCCGAGACTGTCGATGCCTACGACCACAGAGGTCGTTCCTGAGACTATGCCCATGTTCACGACCACAGAGGTCATCTCAGATTCTCTGTCTACGCTCACAACAACAGAGGTCATTCCCGAGACTCAGACCAAGCTAACGACCACAGAGGTTGCTTCCGAGACTCCGTCCATGCCATGACCAGAGAGGTCACTCTTCTCATGTCTCTTATCCATCTGTCTGATCTGGTCTTCCGGGTCTTCTGGTCATATGCCTTATCTGCTCTGGTCTTCTGGGTCTCCTGGCCATCTGCCTGATTTGCTCTGGTCTTCTGGGTCTCCTGGCCATCTGCCTGATCTGCTCTGGTCTTCTGGGTCTCCTGGCCATCTGTCTGAGCTGGCCTGGTCTCCTGGGTCCTCTGAACATCTGCTCGATCTGCTCTGGACTCTTTGTTCTCAGAATCCATTTTGGCCCTGTCTCCCCTTCCTGCCCTACTTGAGCATACATGTGTTAATGGACTATGATAATGGCCTACTCGGACAACACATTTTTTCCTATCTATCCACCACAAATAATATAATATTGATCAGCAGCCGTTTACTTTTCTCCACAATTTGGAATGCACTCTCGTCCTCGTGGTGGCATAGTGACACACTCAGCTTTCTTTTGCACATAGATGTCCTGCGCCGTGTACTCGCAGAATGATTGACAGGAAAAAAGTGCTTCAAAGTCTTCTGACTGGCTAAACAAAGAATCTGGTTTAATATTTCATGGCACCTACAGTATTCGAGTGATTTCTGACAGGCAATAGGATTGATTCTATGTGTAATTTCATTTAAAAAAATGCTTAAAGCACCTTTAATTCAATTATTAGCACTGAACTATCTCTAGTTGTTGTGAGGTAAGTGAGGACCCAAAAGCGATATAACAGAAAGCAGTCTTTAATGAAGTTCAAAACTAGATCACTACAAAACACAAAGTCTTCTCCTTGAGAGGCTGAAAAGGTTAACAAAAACAATCACATGGCTGATCGAAGAATGAAGGGAGCAGTCCTCAGCGCTCCTTAGCGGGCCTCCCTTAGGCGGCTGCGGGGCTAGCAGTGTGGCGCTCGACAGGCTGTGGATTCCCCTGGGGTTGGCAGGGATAGGGGAGAGCGTAGGCACCAGACCTCTAGCAGCGAGGGCCGAACCGAATAGAACACAAATCCAGGTGGTTAACGGAGAGAGGGGTGCAGAGGAGCGTGAACAAATACAGGACAGGACTGGACAGCGACAATTCTGACGGTAGACAGAAACAGCGTGTAGCGTTCTCTAGTGAGACTCAGACAATGAAGGCAGAGAAAGCAGGGAAAGAAGTAGAGCTAATCAGCGGGGAAAGCGGAATCAGGTGGGGAAGAATTAGGCGAAGAATTAGGGGAGACGAGAGACAGCTGGGGAGCGAGGGAAAGGAGAGAAGTAACAAAAGAGGGCCAATAGATGGCATGAGAGTAGAAGGAAAGAACAAGAGCAAAACATACGATATGACAGGATAAGACATGACACTAGTATGATCTCATAACACTTTTGAAGGAGATTAATTTTTATACTTTATCAAAACAAAATGATCTGATTCTGTACATGACACAAAATGTAGGATTGATGATAATTCTTACAGTTGGGTGGAAGTATTTCCTTGCTGTTTCTTCTCACACGTTTTGAGCTTTCAAACTGTTTTGATCCACTGGCTTGTGAAACTTCCTCCGTCTCGCCCTCGCTTTCATCTTTGTGTTCAGATGCTATAAATAAAAACAATGAGGCACATTACAGCTGGACATGGGATTATGGACATACAATCTTGTTTTCAATCAACTCTAGTCAGTCCCCTTAAAGAAATCTATGGGTGCTGAAAAGTCCAATGTGTTATATACATCTCAATAATTGTTAATTTGCTCAGAAATAACAAAAGTAATTTTAAATCATAATATTTATAATTCATCTTAACATCAATTGTAGACATGTAGATTCAAAATGTTAAATAAATATTAAATATAGTTAAATATAGCAAAGGCATTTTTTTCACTAAATGTAAACATAAAAGAATGGTATTTAATTTCAAATATAATAAATAGAATTAAGGCATGCTGAGTGACTCCAGCCAGGTCTCCTAAGCAACCAAACTGTCCCGGTTGCTAGGGAGGGTAGAGTCACATGGGGTAACCTCCTCGTGGTGGTGATTAGGGGTTCTCGCTCTCAATGGGGCGTGTGGTGAGTTGTGTGTGGATCGTGGAGAGTAGCATGAGCCTCCACATGCTGCGAGTCTCCGCGGTGTCATGCACAACGAGTCACGTGATAAGATGCACGGATTGACTGGGACTCATCCTCCGCCACACGGATTGAGGTGAGTAACCACGCCACCACGAGGACCTACTAAGTTTGTTTTAAATTTGTCTAATTGAGAGTAATGACTGTACACACTTATAACACATGTGACAATACTCACCAGCATGTGTGACTGCTGTGTTGCTCTGATGCTCATGTTGTTTTGATCCACTAGACCGAGTGTCTCTCTTACGGGCCTCCAGTTCCATCTTTCTTTTCTCCAGATCTCTCTGTCTCGCTCGCAGTTCCTTTTCTTCGGCTTGCAGTTCTTCTTCTTGTTGTTGTCTTATGCTACATTCTAACTGTAGTGTCGTGAGCAGTGATGCATCTTTATCTTTAGCTTCTGTCAGATTATATTCCAGCTCTTCCTCTGTGGCTTTGAGCTGCTGTATTTCTCTCTGAAGTTTCTTCAAATCGACCTTTAGCTGATTCTCTCTGTCTTTGTCTCTGTCTATCTCTCTGGAAGCGTCCAGCACTTGTCTCAGCTGACTCTCTCTGTCTCTGGAAGCATCCAGCTCTTGTCTCTGCTGATTCTCTCGTTCTCTGGAAGCAGCCATCTCTTGTCTATGCTGATTCTCTCGGTCTCTGGAAGCGTCCAGCTCTTGTCTCTGCTGATTCTCTCGGTCTCTGGAAGCGTCCAGCTCTTGTCTCTGCTGATTCTCTCGGTCTCTGGAAGCATCCAGCTCTTGTCTCTGCTGATTCTCTCTGTCTCTGGAAGCATCCAGCTCTTGTCTCTGCTGATTCTCTCGTTCTCTGGAAGCAGCCATCTCTTGTCTATGCTGATTCTCTCGGTCTCTGGAAGCATCCAGCTCTTGTCTCTGCTGATTCTCTCTGTCTCTGGAAGCATCCAGCTCTTGTCTCTGCTGATTCTCTCGTTCTCTGGAAGCAGCCATCTCTTGTCTATGCTGATTCTCTCGGTCTCTGGAAGCGTCCATCTCTTGTCTATGCTGATTCTCTCGGTCTCTGGAAGCGTCCAGCTCTTGTCTCTGCTGATTCTCTCGGTCTCTGGAAGCATCCAGCTCTTGTCTCTGCTGATTCTCTCTGTCTCTGGAAGCATCCAGCTCTTGTCTCTGCTGATTCTCTCGTTCTCTGGAAGCAGCCATCTCTTGTCTATGCTGATTCTCTCGGTCTCTGGAAGCGTCCAGCTCTTGTCTCTGCTGATTCTCTCGGTCTCTGGAAGCATCCAGCTCTTGTCTCTGCTGATTCTCTCGGTCTCTGGAAGCGTCCAGCTCTTGTCTCAGCTGACTCTCTCTGTCTCTGGAAGCATCCAGCTCTTGTCTCAGCTGATTCGCTCTGTCTCTGGAAGCATCCAGCTCTTGTCTCTGCTGATTTGCTCGTTCTCTGGAAGCATCCATCTCTTGTCTCTGCTGATTCTCTCGGTCTCTGGAAGCATCCAGCTCTTGTCTCTGCTGATTCTCTCGTTCTCTGGAAGCAGCCATCTCTTGTCTCTGCTGATTCTCTCGGTCTCTGGAAGCGTCAAGCTCTTGTCTCAGCTGATTCTCTCGGTCTCTGGAAGCGTCCAGCTCTTGTCTCTGCTGATTCTCTCGGTCTCTGGAAGCGTCCAGCTCTTGTCTCAGCTGACTCTCTCTGTCTCTGGAAGCATCCAGCTCTTGACTCTGCTGATTCTCTCGGTCTCTGGAAGCATCCAGCTCTTGTCTCAGCTGATCCCCTCGGTCTCTTGAAGCATCCAGCTCTTGTCTCTGCTGATTCTCTCGGTCTCTGGAAGCGTCCAGCTCTTGTCTCAGCTGACTCTCTCTGTCTCTGGAAGCATCCAGCTCTTGACTCTGCTGATTCTCTCGGTCTCTGGAAGCGTTCAGCTCTTGTCTCAGCTGATTCTCTCTGTCTCTGGAAGCGTCAAGCTCTTGTCTCTGCTGACTCTCTCTGTCTCTGGAAGCATCCAGCTCTTGTCTCAGCTGATTCGCTCTGTCTCTGGAAGCATCCAGCTCTTGTCTCTGCTGATTTGCTCGTTCTCTGGAAGCATCCATCTCTTGTCTCTGCTGATTCTCTCGGTCTCTGGAAGCATCCAGCTCTTGTCTCTGCTGATTCTCTCGTTCTCTGGAAGCAGCCATCTCTTGTCTATGCTGATTCTCTCGGTCTCTGGAAGCGTCCAGCTCTTGTCTCTGCTGATTCTCTCGGTCTCTGGAAGCATCCAGCTCTTGTCTCTGCTGATTCTCTCGGTCTCTGGAAGCGTCCAGCTCTTGTCTCAGCTGACTCTCTCTGTCTCTGGAAGCATCCAGCTCTTGTCTCTGCTGATTCTCTCGTTCTCTGGAAGCAGCCATCTCTTGTCTATGCTGATTCTCTCGGTCTCTGGAAGCGTCCAGCTCTTGTCTCTGCTGATTCTCTCGGTCTCTGGAAGCATCCAGCTCTTGTCTCTGCTGATTCTCTCGGTCTCTGGAAGCGTCCAGCTCTTGTCTCAGCTGACTCTCTCTGTCTCTGGAAGCATCCAGCTCTTGTCTCAGCTGATTCGCTCTGTCTCTGGAAGCATCCAGCTCTTGTCTCTGCTGATTTGCTCGTTCTCTGGAAGCATCCATCTCTTGTCTCTGCTGATTCTCTCGGTCTCTGGAAGCATCCAGCTCTTGTCTCTGCTGATTCTCTCGTTCTCTGGAAGCAGCCATCTCTTGTCTATGCTGATTCTCTCGGTCTCTGGAAGCGTCCAGCTCTTGTCTCTGCTGATTCTCTCGGTCTCTGGAAGCATCCAGCTCTTGTCTCTGCTGATTCTCTCGGTCTCTGGAAGCGTCCAGCTCTTGTCTCAGCTGACTCTCTCTGTCTCTGGAAGCATCCAGCTCTTGACTCTGCTGATTCTCTCTGTCTCTGGAAGCATTCAGCTCTTGTCTCAGCTGATTCTCTCTGTCTCTGGAAGCATCCAGCTCTTGTCTCTGCTGATTCTCTCTGTCTCTGGAAGCATCCAGCTCTTGTCTCAGCTGATTCTCTCTATCTCTGGAAGCATCCAGCTCTCCTCTCAACACACTTTCCCTGTCTGCGTACTCTGCATCAAATTCCATCTGAAAATGTTTTTTAGCTTTCTCCAGTAACTCAAAATCCTTCGCGAAATAGGCATTTTTTCTCTGTATCATTGCCTCGATGTCTCCCAGCAGATTCAGAACACTCTCCTCCGTGTTTATTAAAACGTGGTATCTTTGCTTGCAGTTTTTGACACATCGGTTCCTCTCTATATCTCTCCCCCTGTGTTCACGCATAAATAAGACCATACAGTAGTCAAGAGCCTCCTTTCCAAACACCTGACTGAGGGCTCGTAAAAGGTAATGCTCTTTCCTTGAGTTTTGGGGATCTCTAAGCACAAGCAGAAAGGCATGTGGCCCAGGAAAGACCGTTGAGGCACACGACTGCATGTCATTTTTCATAGATTTGACTCCACTGCTAAAAAACAGATACGATTTCAAGCGTTCCAGCCAACAGGATGGAGTTTTTAACACAGAGACTTTCCGTCCACAAACCTGACCATCCTTAAGTACGCATTTTTCAATATTACTGGTGTCCCCTCTTTGGGTTAAACCAAGGATGATCCCACAAGCTGCATTCATTAAAGTATCATCACCTCCCAGCACCATAAATCTAAACTTTTTAATGGATTCTCCGGATTGACTGGCTTCATGTTGGAACGTTCCACCTGTTAAAAAGAGCATAAAGAAAATCAGATATCAGACGCAATAAAGCAAAATGTCACTACAGTATATTACATAGGCCAAAACTTCTTCTCATTAAATAAAATTGATGTTACAAACGCCTGCCGATCATATCCCAAGAATAAGCGACTCCTTTTTTGTAATAATATTTTTAATCCCTTCTTCTCCCCAATGTTGGAATGCCCAATTCCCACTACTTACTAGGTCCTCGTGGTGGCGCGGTTACTCACCTCAATCCGGGTGATGGAGGACGAGTCTCAGTTCTTAGACCATCAATCCGCACATCTTGCAACTCTCCACGATCCACACACAACTCACCACACGCCCCATTGAGAGCGAGAACCACTAATCACCACCACGAGGAGGTTACCCCATGTGACCGGGACAATTTGGTTGCTTAGGAGACCTGGCTGGAGTCACTCAGCACGCCCTGGATTTAAACTCATGACTCCAGGTGTGATAGTCAGCGTCTTTACTCGTTGAGATTCCGAAACCCCAAGAATAAGCGGCTCCTTCCCAAAATTGAACAAACAAATACAGTTTTTCCAAGCAAGCCCAATCCGCTTCTCAAACAAACAGCAATTTGGAGCCATTTGAGAGAAAATGAAGGGTAGTTGTCATGTACCACCGGCATAACAAACAAATCACGAATCACAAATGTGCTGTGCCTACATCATACTACATAAATAGAATCTAATCCAAAAATTCTACAGGATCATTGATGATGGCTACAAACGCTTCTCGTGTAGGTTGATTACATTTACGGTTATTCCATACTGAGCAGCGAGTATGGACTATGGACATAAGTGAATGTAGCACATAAATAAGCTGTCAATTAATTGTCACGTCAAATTCATCAAGTTATAATGACAAAGCAAATCCAGGGCGTGCTCCAGTCAGGCTTCCTAAGCAACCAATTGGCCCGGTTGCTAGGGAGAGTAGAGTCACATGAGGTAACCTCCTCGTGGTTGCTATAATGTGGTTCTCACTCTCGGTGGGCGCGTGGTGAGTTGTGCGTGGATGCCGCGGACAATAGCGTGAAGCCTACACACACTCTACGTCTCCACGGTAACGCGCTCAACAAGTCACGTGATAAAATGCACGGATTGACGGTCTCAGATGTGGAGGCAACTGAGATTCGTCCTCCGCCACCCGGATTGATACGAGTCACTACGCCACCACGAGGACTTAGAGCACATTGGGAATTGGGCGTTACACATTGGGGAGAAAAATGGTTGGCTCACAATTGGTATATTTGTTTTGGCACAAATCTGGCTCCATACAAATCAATTTACCTCAATATGCCCCAGGACTACACTCACCTAAAGGATTATTAGGAACACCATACTAATACTGTGTTTGACCCCCTTTCGCCTTCAGAACTGCTTTAATTCTACGTGGCATTGATTCAACAAGGTGCTGAAAGCATTCTTTAGAAATGTTGGCCCATATTGATAGGATAGCATCTTGCAGTTGATGGAGATTTGTGGGATGCACATCCAGGGCACTAAGCTCTCGCTCCACCACATCCCAAAGATGCTCTATTGGGTTGAGATCTGGTGACTGTGGGGGCCATTTTAGTACAGTGAACTCATTGTCATGTTCAAGAAACCAATTTGAAATGATTCGAGCTTTGTGACATGGTGCATTATCCTGCTGGAAGTAGCCATCAGAGGATGGGTACATGGTGGCCATAAAGGGATGGACATGGTCAGAAACAATGCTCAGGTAGGCCGTGGCATTTAAACGATGCCCAATTGGCACTAAGGGGCCTAAAGTGTGCCAAGAAAGCATCCCCCACACCATTACACCACCACCACCGGCCTGCACAGTGGTAACAAGGCATGATGGATCCTTGTTCTCATTCTGTTTACGCCAAATTCTGACTCTACCATCTGAATGTCTCAACAGAAATCGAGACTCATCAGACCAGGCAACATTTTTCCAGTCTTCAACTATCCAATTTTGGTGAGCTCTTGCAAATTGTAGCCTCTTTTTCCTATTTGTAGTGGAGATGAGTGGTACCCGGTGGGGTCTTCTGCTGTTGTAGCCCATCCGCCTCAAGGTTGTGCGTGTTGTGGCTTCACAAATGCTTTGCTGCATACCTCGGTTGTAACTAGTGGTTATTTCAGGCAAAGTTGCTCTTCTATCAGCTTGAATCAGTCGGCCCATTCTCCTCTGACCTCTAGCATCAACAAGGCATTTTCGCCCACAGGACTGTCGCGATACTGGATGTTTTTCCTTTTCACACCATTCTTTGTAAACCCTAGAAATGGTTGTGCGTGAAAATCCCAGTAACTGAGCAGATTGTGAAATACTCAGACCGGCCCTTCTGGCACCAACAACCATGCCACACTCAAAATTGCTTAAATCACCTTTCTTTCCCATTCTGACATTCAGTTTGGAGTTCAGGAGATTGTCTTGACCAGGACCACACCCCTAAATGCATTGTAGCAACTGCCATGTGATTGGTTGATTAGATAATTGCATTAATGAGAAGGTGTTCCTAATAATCCTTTAGGTGAGTGTATATGAATTCATGCAATGCATTTTAGTCCAAAGTAACTAAACCTACTAGTAAAATTTGCACTAGTAGTAGGCCTGTAATCTGAATTATTTTTTCTTCTTCTTCTTTTTACTGTCTAAACTCTATAAACTCATAGTTATGTAGTGACCAAAATCAGCTTCCAGATACCGACAAAATAATAATGAGATCAGGAGTGTTTTTGTTTAAAAGTGCACACTAAAATGTGGGACATCTCCTTATCTCACCATTCATTCACATTTCAATTCAACTTCAGCAGAGTTGAGCACAAACAAACGAGTTGATATACATTTTAATACTTCTGTAGCACAATAAATCTTAGACAAAGTTTACTTGCTTGTGTTTTCACAGAACTATATGTGTGTGTGTGTGTGTGTGTGTGTGTGTGTGCGCGCGCGCGCATGTGTATTATTAAATACATAATATTATTAAAGTATTGTCGGCCTATGTAAATATTTTTATTAATCACAAACAAATTAGAGTTGATTTCGACGCTTCTATTGCACGACTCGCCTCAGCGCTTCAACGCACCGCTTAACGCCAGCGTCAAATACAACGCGTCACCCCATAGACAGTTTACTCGGCAGCGCTGACGCGAGTCATGTGAAGAAGTGTGCAGAATAAAAAAAAACATATTGTTCTTATCTGACTCTTTAAATCAGGAAATGTGGAGATAAATTATGTTTCTTACTATCTGTAATTATGAGCGGACCAGTAAGAACACAAGAAAACAAAAACACACACACACAAACGAACACT
>NC_068310.1:39398210-39609687 GCF_025860055.1 Xyrauchen texanus | reverse complement strand
AACAGCACAACTTGCAGCATACTTTATGATTGCATATATGAACAAATAATTACAGACAGTAAATGAAGATTATTCTGGTCAAACTCATAATGATCTAAAAGCAGAACAGGGCTGGAAAGTAAGAACTCTTTATATTAACATGTCCATTTCTTTCAGGAGAAACTCAAAACTGCACTAAAACCCTTACAGGAGAAACTGAGAATATTTGAGGAGTTTAAACAGAATTTGGATCAAACTGCAGAACATATTAAGGTTTGAATTAAACTGTGTAATTAAAGAGTGTGAAACATCCCATTTTTGGAAGTGTATATTGATATACAGTTTGACCATCAGATCTTTCTCTGAAATGTCTTTTGTTTCAGTTTCAGGCTCGACACACAGAGAGGAAGATTAATGAGGAGTTTGAGAAACTTCACCAGTTTCTACATGATGAAGAGGCCGCCAGAATAAGAGCACTGAGAGAGGAAGAGGAGCAGAAGAGTCAGATGATGAAGGAGAAGATTGAGAAGATGAACAGACAGATTTCATCTCTTTCACACACAATCAGAGTCATAGAGGAGCAGATGACAGCTGAATATCTTTCATTCCTACAGGTGGAAACAATGAACATTTATACAACTTCAATATTCATTATACTGGAGACAAATGTCAGTTTCAAACATTAAAAGCAAATTCAGTTTGGATGAATAATCTGTGTTTCTTTCTTTTTACAGAACTTGAAGAGCACAATGGAAAGGTTTGTATTATGTTTCCTGTTTCTCTCTCAGTTCTGAACCCAAATCAACACTGACTCCTGAATGTTTTTCAGAACCCAGTGTACACCAGCAGATCCAGAGAACATTTCAGGAGTTCTGATCAATGTCCCAAAACATCTGAGCAACCTGAAGTTCACTGTGATACAGAAGATGCAGGAAAATGTTCAATACAGTGAGTTGAGAATACAACAATGAATTCATAATGATCATTTGTGTTATTTGATGTGTGTTTGAGTGTGTATCTGTCCTCTCTCTTCAGCTCCAGTGACTTTGGACCCAAACACTGCTGACTGTAAACTCATCGTGTCTGATGATCTGATCAGTGTGAGATTCAGTGAAGAGGAACAGCTGCTTCCTGATAATACTGAGAGATTTGATATGTATAAGTGTGTTTTGGGTTCAGAGGGTTTTAATTCAGGGATTCACTGTTGGGATGTTCAGGTTGGAGACTGTACACGCTGGTTTTTGGGTGTGATGACAGAATCTGCTCAGAGGAAGAAGAACATATTGTCCAGGAGTGGACTCTGGTGTGTTTGGTTTTATGATGGTAAATATGATGCATTCATTTCACCTGATCAAAGATCTCGTGTCTCAGTGAAAGAGAAACTCCAGAGAATCAGAGTTCAGCTGGACTGTGACAGAGGAAAACTGTCATTCTCTGATCCTCTCACTAACACACACATACACACTTTCACACACACGTTTACTGAGAGAATATTTCCATTGTTCGGTGTTGATTGTGACATTTCTCCTCTGATGATCTTACCAGTGAACTCCTCTGAAAAAAAGACTTAAGAATGAAATTACAGATTAAACTTGTATCTACAAAAGTTGAGTTTCTGTAGAAGACAGACTAATCAAACGTGTCTTTGTAGCATCAGCTGTTAATTCATTTATTCTGACATGTTTTAATGCTTTTTAATGATGCTGGCTAAGATGTGAATTCATATGGGAGATCAGTGATTTACTGAACATCTTAATAATGTGATCTCGGGTTGTTATTGATCATTATACGATAGAACAGTTGAGCTGGACTGTGACAGATAACACACACACACACACACACACACACACACATGCACGCACGTTTATTAAGAGAATACTTCTATTGTTCAATGTTGTTCGTGACATTTCTTCTCTATTGATCTTACCAGAGAACTCCTAAAAAAGAAAAAAGAAAGTCTTAAATGAGTCTCTAAAGCACAAAGTCAGAATAAGTTTGTTTTGTCTATTAATTCCTTCACTTGTCTTTTCTGCTGTTAAAATACAAATAATGAAATCACACTTTTATTCATGGTTGAAAAATAAATAATTGTGGTTGAAGAAATGAGAATATCTCATGTGAGTAACGTCATCAATGTAACTTCAGGAGAACATGAACAGAGAAACACAAGCAGAAGCCCACAACATCAGAACATATTTCAGACAACAACAACATATATATATATATATATATATATATTAGCTTTTCTAGAAGTCCAGCTTTAACTCAAAGCGCTTTTACATAGTATAGGGGAATCTCCTCACCACCACCACCACCACCACCACCACCAGTGTGCAGCATCCACCTGGATGATGCGACGGCAGCTCATAGTCGCCAGAACGCCCCACCACACACCACACACCACACACCACACACACACACCACACACCAGCTATTGGTGGAGAGGAGATGGTAGAGTGATGTAGCCAATTCAGGGATGGAGATTATTAGGAGGCCATGATAGATAGGGGCCAATTTGGCTAGGACACCGGGGTTAAACCCCCTACTCTTTACAAGAAAGTGCCCTAGGGATTTTTAATGACCACAGAGAGTCAGGACCTCGTTTTAACATCCCATCCGAAAGACGGTGCTTTTTACAGTATAGTGTCCCGTCACTATACTGGGGCATTAGGACCCACAGAGACCGTAGGGTGAGCACCCCCTGCTGGCCTCCCTAATACCACTTCCAGCAGCAACCATGGTTTTTCCCCAGGAGGTCTCCCATCCATTTACTGGATAAGCTAGGCTCATCCCTGCTTAGCTTTAGTGGGCAACCAAGCAATAGCTGCAGGGTGATATGGCAGCGGGCAATAGTGTCAGAGATACAATTTAAAGTGTTTTCAAGTCACCTGACTTTGTTTTAAATACATAAACAAAACAACAGTTAACAGATAAAAATAAAGTAAAATACATCTATAAAAGCAAACATGTAATTCTTATTACTACAGGATTAAATTTACAGATAATTTTAAAACAAGAGTGAAAAAGTGTTATGTGATACAAGTATATTGCAAATGTCATATGCAAACAAATCTGCAGAAATTAATATTTTAATGGAGAATCCTACAAAAATATGCCCAGATCACATTTTACCCCAAAGTCAACAGAAAACTTAAAATAAGCAATTCTATTTTGCACAAAGAAACTGAAACTTATTTGGACATTAAGAACTTTTTTTTATTTATATATTTTTTGCATTTTGACATTAATTTCATGACCATTAAGCACATTCTCCCTTCAAACTCTCATTATCAAAATGCATCCGGATGTTTATTTTGTTTATTTTTTGTTTTTTAATTAAAGGCCTTTTTATTACAGTAATGAGAAATTGGGGGGAAATGTGCTTAATTGTTTTGAAGATTATATCACAATGAAAAAACAAAAAAAAACATAACTTTCTACCATTTTCATTACATAAAATTTTAAATCCAGTGATGCATGAGACAATCACATCAACTACTATCAAAACTAACTAACCGTGATGTCAGCTGTTCGGTGCAACCTGTAGATTAATTGTGATGTATTGAATCGTGACATACATGTTGCATTGTGAGGTAGTTTGTGAAACCCAAGTATAACACTCTATTGGCGATGAAAGCATTATCAAATTAGCAAAAACATTTCATAAACACGCAAAGGGAGGAATGCGTGTAAGTTTATGAATGATTAGGGCTGAGTATTGATTCAGATTTCCAGATACGATTCAATTCCGATCCACAAGCTCTCGATTCGACTGCATTCAAATTTCGATTCATATGAACATATTTCAGTTATAATGTCCATTTCAGCTTCCATATAAAATATATTCTCTCCAAGCTAATGCTGGAAATTACAGTTGAAGTCAGAAGTTTACATACACCTTAGACAAAACTGACATTTTCTTTGGCTTAATTTTTGCCAAGACAGACTTCAAGGGTGAACAAATACTCTTGGGAGTGAGGAATAAATGAGCAAAAGATGTTTGGTGCACTAGGCAGTTCTTGTGATCTGTATAATGAGAGAGAGACATAAATATAATATTGATGTTTTAATATTGTTTACAGAAAATTTTACCCAGAAAAGCTACAGAAACCAACATTTTACTTTGATTACCTTTAGAGAAGTCATTTTCAACTTCAACTTCACCAGGAAAAAGGATGTTCTTCAGTCTAATGAAGCACTTTATTACATTTTGGTTGGATATCGCACATTTTGTCATACAAAAAAATAAAGATAACTTACATTCTTCTTTTTTTGACTTCTACTGGAGAATCCTCTGTCCCAAGGTCTGTGTGTTCAACATCATCTGGTCACTTCAACCGTGCTTCATTGTAATTATCTACAAAAAAAAGGACCGTCCCATACAGTCAATTGTTTTGCACAGGCAACATTTCAGATTAATCAATTTGACAGAACTCTGACATAACGTGAAATTATACAGTATGTCTTTACGATATATCAAGGTAAGATATTATTCTACATGTGTGGGACATGACATGTTTACGGATGAATACACAGATATATCACTTGATTAGCTCAACATAAACAGATAAGATTGCATTGTGAATATTCTAGCACGGTGTGCATCCTTCTCCAGATTCTTCCTAATTTTTAATCACCTTGACGACTTCTATTTTGTTAGGTGGACACATACAGTACATTCATATGTACATTATATTAAACTTTGTTTAATGATTGTCCTCTCATGTTGGTCCTGTTATTAGAAGTCCAATTACTGTCCATACCAAAGTGAATTTTCATTGAGCCCAAAAACTGAAAGATATACATAAAAAAAAAAAAAATATCACTAAACTGTTTTGTTTTAAGACACTGATCCTTATGAATCATAATTATAATCACAATAATGTCTGGAGTACTACATAGATGCATACTAAAACATAAATACATTTCTGCACTTGTTATTTTGAAATCATTCTGCATTATCAGAACCTGCTAAAAATAAGATAAAACAATAAAACACTGTAAATTATAACAATTACATCACTGGAAATGTGAGATAAAGTTACTTATGGTCAGTGTTGGGTGCAACAGATTACATATGAATAATAAAATCGATTACTGTTTCATTATGATTACATTATATATTACACCGCAATAAATTAGTGGCTAATTAATTTGTTTAGTAGGCCTTGTGTGATAGCGTTAAAACACTGAAAGTGATCTCGTGACTACAGAAATATCAACTTACAAGAAGACACCAGGATAATGTCGCAGTGCAGTGTCGTCATAGAAACATCGCTCATCTCGCAGCACTCATGGAAGAAAAAAGAGGCACTCAGACGCACAAGCCTGTGTAGTTTCGATCCACATTCGGCGGGAACAGCAGTTTAAATTTAAACAACCAACGGTCTAGATGTAGAAAAGAAAGTCCCGCCTTAAAGGTAAGAGATCCAATCACATTTTACATTCAGACATCGCCTGTCAGTCAACTCGTAAACAATATAAAAAAGGATGAACACAACATTATGACTGCACCAGAGCCATATAAGAGAGAGTTGCGACAACTCCATTGACTCCAATGGAACGTTTTTTTTTTACAGCAATGGCGGCTCGTGGAGCCTCTCAATAGTTCCCGGAAGTAGCAGCAAACACCGTAGAGATGCATCAGAACAAACCGTTTGCGACGCACTTTTAAAAGGTGAGACGTTTAAAGAATAATATTATCTTATTCTGTATATTATCAGTACATCTAAATAAAAATAACTTGTAAATTAAAACCTTATAGTTGAGTATTACTCATTAAATTAGGAGATAAGGGATGTTATCGGATAACTAACAGATTAGGCAAGGATTGGAGCTGGATAAAGTTAGTAACGAACACCCTATTAATTGTAAAATCTTTGCAAATACCTCACACATTTTTTTGTTGTTGTAATTTTTATTTATATTTAGATTGCTCCTGCTGACTTGAGCCAACAATTTCTTTCTCCTCTCATGTCAGTGGGGAAGCCATACATTCGCACACCTTTCTCTGAGCGATTGGAGCATCCCCATGCAGCACAGCAAACCATGGTGAAGACTATGCAATGACAACATGAAAGAAAGGACACATACAAAATGCTTGGCATGCTATTTAATTTATTAGAAATGTATTCATGAATTGCTGTAAATAGTTATTGCATTTATTTGAATAAAAATACAAAAAAAAAAAGTAATATCGTAATATATTATTACAATTTAAAATAACTGTTTTCTATTTTAATGTATTTTAAAATGTAATTTACTCCTGTGATGCCAAGCTGAATTTTCAGCCTCATTACTTTTGAACGGCAGTTTATATACGAGTATGCTTAAGTTGTTTTAAAGCTGAATATATTGTGTATATGAATAAGTATTGTAAGAATTATACATTAGATATATAATATTTATAATACATAAATAATTATATTACTATATATAGAATTGTAAGAATTGTAAACAATAAGCTTCATTTCACTAAATTGTACATTTGCGTAACTGCTGCTAATAGTTAATAGTTCATTGACCCATTGTGCAGTGCGAGCTGGAAATCACCTGTCACCAGCCTGTCTCTGTACTATCTGAAAAGTCATAAATATGACATTAGTTACCAAGAGATTAGTGAAAACAATGAACATGAGGTAACATAAAAAGGCAACAGAAACCCTAGCCTGAAATAAGTTGAGGCAAATAACGGTAAGCGAACACTAATCCTCAAATATTAGCTGATTTGATCTTTAAAAAACAACATCGCTGTAACAACATACTCATGCTACTCACGCCATGAAACTATGGAATTACGATTGTGTCAATAATAATGAATGTAACTTTATAAAACTGAACGTAACTTTTTCAGAAACTATCAAAAATATTCCATTAAAAGAAGAAAAACACAATTAAAATGAAAGAAATGAACTCAGTCGCACGAATTTAACAGGCTCTTCAAATATGCTTCATTTTTTGTTAATGTTTTTGAAAGATTCGTTTTCGCAAATCGTGGATTCTGAATACATTGCCACAGATTTCGCTTACGCTTCGCAGTTTTTCGTTTGCTGTTTTGAGACAAACCTCTCGTGGGGGTGGGCTTAACAGTGATCTACTCTGATTGGATAGTGAGCTTTTGATGGACAGGTGCTCTCTGACCCGGATGTACAGACGTCACTCAGTGGCGCGCATATTGGAAAGCTCTCGCGGTGATTTGTAGTTATGCAATACGTCGTGCTTTGTTGTATTACTTACTAACAATATGTAAATAATATTTGACCTATAATTATATAATTTAATATTATATGAGACCTTCGATCGTCTAATAATCGTCTTCGATCAGTCTGTAAAAATGAGCTCTCAGGAGAGACACGGAGCGGCATCATCTTCCTCCTCCTCTTGTTTTTTATTTATTTATTTTTTATTATTTTTTTTTAATGCAAAGAACAGGAACATACAAAAGAGAAAGCATACGTACATCACATAATATCAACCAAAACAATAAAGAAGACAAAAATAAATAGAAAAAATAAAAAAGATAATAATAATAATATTGTTATATTGTATATTGTATCGTTGTGGCACTGTACTGTATCTCTGCTATATGTTGAGAAAGTGTTAATGACATTTTCTAAAGACAAAATCGTTTATTTGACAAGACTGCAAATTATGATTATCATATATTGATGATTTTCATCACATTAAAGGGATTGTACATTAAAAAAAGGCTAAATGAAAATCATCATTTATTTACCCTCATGCCTCATTACTTATGTAACATTTGTTTGAACTATTTGCTTAAAGTGTAAAAAAAAACTTAAAAGTGTTAAGTTGGCAGTACGAGGCTGTGCCATATTGTGAATATAGTCACGGCTGAAGTCACACTTCATGTCATGCCTAACAATATGCAATATATTTCTAAATGTATCATGCCATACTGCTTAATTAATACTCAGGACCTCATATACATTACCACAATACCACAGTATATATTAATACTTTTTTATTTTTATAGAAATGGAGCCTCAATTTAGGAGGAGAGCTGAGGGAGTCTGAATATGTGTGACTCTTCTATGGCCCTAAAGGTGAAGGAGAAGAACGAAAAGAGACCTTGATCTTGGGCTCTGTCTCCAGAAAAGTTCATGGATTCTGCAAGGAGAGCTGTACTGCGCCAAGGTGAAGACCCAGTGAGTTGGCAGGCAATAGGGTGTGTTGCTCTTGAAAGTAGCTGTTGGCGTGTTAAGCCCGAGTTCAGTATAATGCCTTTTGCCGAACTCGCTCTTTTCCCATCACATATCATCTCGGAAAGGCATTTCAATATTTGTATAAAATATGACTGTTTAATAATAAAATGTTTATCGATTAGGGGTAGGTGTAGGGAGGGCTTTATTGTCCATTTAATAATTTTAATAGATATAGTTATTTACACTTGTTACACTTGTTACAATACATGTTATTATTGCATATACTGCATTTATTGCTTTATTAGCTAAGTGTGGAAAGCCTGCGCTATCTTCAAATAATCCAGCTGAATCGAAGTGGACAACTGGAGTAGTCGTCAGTAGAGAGTTTAAAATGAGCAAGAGTGGTTGTAGTAAACGCGAAAAAGAGAAAAAGATGAGAGGGAGGCGTCTTTATTAAGACATGTGCCATCTATTCACATGTTCTTCAAATGGAGCCAGGAGGAGAATCGGAGTGAAGAATTTAAAGAAGATGACGAGTAAGCTAACCAGGGTCCAGAGGAGGCTGAGGCTTGTGTTAGCAGTGCAGCACAATCTGAGGCTGAGGATAGCTGTAGCAGCAGAAGCACACAGTGGATTAATCAGGTGTTTGACCCAGCGTTGTGGGGGGCAATCAACGAAGATGCTCGCGCTGTCCTTATCGATCGTGGACCTGCTGTCTTTCATAACAGTAGGAGCAAATATCCAGCCTCAACCCGTGATGGGGGTTTGGGCAGTAAGGTGCGCTCACTCACTAATGATCTGCTGTGTTGTCAACTCCCAAATGGGAAAAAAGTTTCCTGAGACTGGATCACATATTCACCTTCCACGTGTAATATTTTTTGCTTTGCCTGTATGCTTTTTTCTACAAAGAAAAATACATTTGTTGGTGTTTTTTTCTGACAGGAAACACCCCAAACGTGTGCGTGAGCATGAGAAAAGCACAGAGCACAGTAATTCCAGGTTAGCATTGCTTCAGGCTCATCTGTCAGTGGAATCGCTAAACTATTGCACCTTTTGGAGGGAGAGAGGAGTCTTTCTAAGGGCAAGAGAGCCCCTGAGGGGAGAGGAGGGGAGAGACAGACAGAGAGCTTCTGAGAGACAGAGCTGAGGAGGAGAGAGACAGACAGGAAGGAAACATTAACAGGTGTGTGTTCTCTTACTGGATTGACTGTTTACATACATAAATTACTCCCAATAGTAGTTTTGATACATGGATATAGGGACAGTCTATAGAGCCTACAAACAACTTCTCAAATTACATTAGTAAATGCTATGCTTGCTGTTTACGACTTTTGGGCTTTTATATATAACATATTATAACTTACTGTGTCAACAGCAACAGAACAGCACATAATAAGTCAGCTCGAACATTTAAAAGAAGAGGTGGCTGTGATCAAACAGCTTTTATTGTCTTTGACAAATCGCAGCTCTCCAGCTGCAGTCCTATCAGAGGGCATCCGTTTGCAACTGAGCAACATGAAGGACCTCGGAAGAGTCGAAAATAGGCTTAAGGAGGAGGCCTGCTACAGTGAAATGGTATATTTCGTTTCTTCAAATACCATATTCTGTAATCACAAGTTTATTACATTTTCCATTACAGTTTGTTTCTGTCTTATGAGTACATTAATACATTATTACCTCTATTTAGGCAAAGTATCTGGCAACAGTTGGGGGTCCCAACCCATCTGCCAGCACAAGACGCATCCTTGTGCACATGCTAACTACCCCACTTGCTCAACAATTGTGCTGACGGCTCTGGCCAGAAGTTGGCCTTTGTGGATATGCTGGTCTGCAGAGCAGTCATAGGTACATTATGTAATGTACATGTGTGATAAGACCATAGAAGGGGAACAAAATCAAAAATTAGATTTGAATTGTAAAGGCCAAATTACAGATTATTTTTGGCTTTGGCTCAACCAGGTTAGACCTTTTTTACAGCTGATATTTGTTTAGTCTTGACCAAAACTATTACGGTACTACTACTGAACTAAAAGTTAGCCGACATTTTATAACCAGAGGTTGCATTAACGGAAAAGTGTCTGTCATTTAATGAATTTTAAAAACACTGACAGATAATTAAAAATGTTTTCCGTCATTTTGACAGAAAATAAAATCTGATTTCAGTTTTGAAATCTTTGTTAACCTGCACTTTATGTGCAAAACAAAATATACAACTGGAAAGTGATATCTAAATTATGGCCTAATAATAATGAAGAACGAAGCATGAATAACATACTATATTATGCTCGTCAGTACATTGTTCTGCGCACACCACGAGTGAAAGGGAGGCATGTGAGACCTGATGTGAAATGAAATTATCCGCTTCAGATAAACGCTTTTTAAAAAATTCTGTTGATAATCATTTTTTAAGTAACATTAACATAGAAATTTAGGCATATCCTTTGTAGAATTTTTTTTACGCAAAAAGTAAATAAAATGTTTAGAAGTTTCATGGGAATCAATATTAACGGACTAGTTGACTATTATTTAAAATGCTGACTTGCAGCACTAGTCGACTAGTTTGAGTTCCTCAAAAGATTCTTGGTGACGTGTGGAACTTCCTGAAGTGGAAATGCCCTAAAAAAATTTTTTTACACTTACTTTTCAATTATTGTTTTCTTACTCACTTAAATGCTGTGACAAAAAGTAACTGGGCCACAGCATCCGAAGTGGAAGCTACGGTTAAAATGTGGCTTGGCAATTCTAGAGACAGGGATGGGGGAAGGAGCAGAAGGACCAGAAGGTAAATGGCAGAGATCCACTGGTGCCCCTGAGAGGATTGATTTTTTACTTAATGTTTTCTAATGTGGTTCTATGTGGTTATTGTTCTGTTTTATAAAATGTATTTTACTTATTTAATCCGTGATCAATTTTGTACTCAATTTTATATATTTTCTTTCTTTTTTATAGTTTTTTTCCTGGCAGTATTTGAAATATATGACTCTTAGTTTATAAATACTACTTTCAACAAGTGCAATTATTCTGTATATGCTGTGGTACTCTGCAGGTACAAAGTAATACCAAACTAATTGTATTATTTGTTAAGAACCCACTGAGCACACCCACAGGGCATACTGTGTCCCAGATACCATATCCACAGTTTGCCCACACAACCTGTGGGCACACCCAGCTGCACTTTGGGATTAGGGTTAAGCAGAGTAGCTCCCCAGTGGTGCCCATTGTGAGCCCGCAACATGCCCACACTTTGAACCCGCAGTGGGAGAACCCAGACCCAGCCCAAAGTGTGGGCATACCGTGGGCATGTTATTGGCCCACAATGGGCCCCACTCTTCTTAGTGTTGGCAGCCCACACTCATCCCACACTTTTGGGCTCATAGTGTGGGGTCCACACGTGCCCCGCATTTCATGCCGGTACCAGGGCCCACAATGGGCTGCCCACTTCGGGCCCACATTTTCTGCCTGCAGTGGCCCCACACAGGCCCCAAATAGGCATGTTTACTTCATCCAGGCTGAGATCTACAAGATGCAGGCAGAGCTACGAGGTGAGACGGTGGCGTCATTAGGCTGGAACGACAGGTAGAGCTGTTTATCATCTGTTTAACAATGGTGGGAGAAGCCATGCCCCTTAATGATAGGCCCATGTGATGTAGTGTAGATCGAAAAGAGGAGTGGTTAATTACCACTGGTGTGACTTGGACACCTCTCCTCTCCAGGTTACCTTAAAGGATCTGCCTGTGAGGCATGATTCAAAACATCCAAGTGCAATTCCTGTGATGCCCAGATCAGAAAGTGTGGACAGGAGAATCTTTCCATCACCCTGACCGCAACGCACCTTTTGTGGTAGAAATAGAGGCATCTAACACTGGTATTGGCGCCATCCTCTATCAACGCCAAGGTAATCCTCCTAAACTTTTTCCATGTGCTTAATACTCACGCAAACTTTCCTCTGCTGAACAGAATTATGATGGGGCAATCATGAACTGCTAGCCATGAAAGCAGTATTTGGAGAATGGTGACACTGGCTGGAGGGGGCCAGACATCCATTTCTGGTATTAATGGATCATCACAACCTGGAATACCTACGCTCAGCCAAAAGACTAAATCCCAAACAGGGCAGATGTTGAAGACACTGTTCTTCACTCGATTTAACTTCTCAATTACTTATCTAAAGCTAATTACTTAAAGAAGCTAATCAGAGATTGCATCTGCTCTGTGCAGCCTGCCTCTCTGGACTCACTGCAGTTTGCATACCACAACATCCGCTCCACTGATGATGCCACTGCATCTAAACTGCACACTGCTCTCTCCCACCTGGAAAAAGGAACACATACTGTGTGTGATAACGCTGTTTGTAGACTACAGCTCAGCATTCAACACCACAGTGCCCTCCAAGCTTGATGTGAAACTCCGGGCTCTGGGCTTAAACTGCTTGCTGTGCAGCTGGATCCTGGACTTCCTGTCAAACAGACGGCAGGTGGTTAGAATGGGCAGCAACATCTCCTCATCACTGACCCTCAACACTGGAGCCCCACAGGGCTGTGTTCTCAGCCCACTCCTGTATTCCCTGTACACACATGATTGTGTGGCAACACATAGCTCCAATGCCATCATTAAGTTTGCTGATGATACGACAGTGGTAGGTCTGAACACTGACAATGATGAAACATCCTACAGAGAGGAGGTGCACACTCTCGACACACTGGTGTCAGGAGTACAATTTCTACCTCAACGTCAGTAAGACCAAGGAGCTTGTAGCACATCACTGAGGAACTCACATGGTCTGTCCACACTGAGACCATTGTGAAGAAGGCTCACCAGTGCCTCTTCTTCCTGAGATGGCTGAAGAAGTTTGGAAGGAACCACCACATCCTCACATGGTTCTACACCAGTACTGTAGAGAGCATCCTGACTGGCTGCCCACAACCACAAAGCCCTGCAAAGGGTGGTGCTGAACTTCCAGACACATCATCGGAGATGAGCTTCCTCGCTCCAGGACATATATACAAGGTGGTGGGTGAAAAAAGCTTGGAGGATCATCAGAGACTCCAGCCACCCGAGCCATGGACTGCTCTCACTGTTACCATCAGGCAGGCGGTATCGCAGCATCAGGACCCGCACCAGCTGACTACATGACAGCTTCTTCCCCAAGCAATCAGACTTTTGAACTCTTGATCTCTCACGATCAATATACATCAGAACTGCACTTTATTAATCTTATTATCTCACACTGGACTGTCATAATTATATTAATTATATTACTTTACTGTATATTCTATTTTTATTGTATGTGTATTCTATATTGTGTGTATTGTTTACTGTACATTGTATATTATTATTGTGTTGTGTAATTATGTGTATATTAGATATGTAAATTGTGTTGTGTAAATATATTTTTTATTGTAATTGGTATATGTCTCGTCACTGTCATGACTGCTATGTTGTGTAAGGGGGAAAGGGGATAAGGTAAAGGAGGAATAGGGAAGCCACCCAACTGGCCCAAGGACGGTATCCAATGGCGTGGCTGAAGGTCTCCTGCGTGTTCTGTCTTTATCGTACGCATTCAGTTTAAGTGATTTAATTCCAATTATATAACTATATTATTCATTTTATGATCCTTGTTTATTTTATCTGACTCCAATTATAAAAGTTACTAAGGATATATTAATGTTCTAATCTTAGTTATTATTATTAAATTTGATTTAACATTGAATCATCGTATTTAACTATATTTTATATTGTACTCGTTCAATCAGATTCCTGTCGCTTAGAGAGTCTCGAGCCGGCCATATACGCAGATCTCACGGTCACAAATACACCAGTATTGGTAATTAAAACAGTAATTGACTAAATACTAATTAGATGGATGCTCATGCTTGCCCTTATATCTACAAGTATTTTGTTTAGTCCCCTTAGATAGTAAACACTTAGAGTAACATTTCTACCCAGAGGTCATGACCACTAAATTTACAAAGGTAGACCAACATACCCAAGTTAAAATAGTTTCATATAATGATCATGCCATAGTTTCCTATGAACACTTAGCTAGAAAATATTACAATAACCAGAGGTTTAAAATTCACCCTATTTAGGCTTGGTCGACACTAAACAGAAATTCCCTCCGTTTATAGTCGGATCTATAAAGTCTCAGTTGGTGTGCCCCATGCTCCACTCAAAACCTGGTCGAAGATTTGTGGAAACATGGATTTAACGTAATCTACTAAAGACAATAGTTTCAGAGTAAATCAGAATAAATTCAAATGTAACAATTTATTTACCAGGTAAAATAATACATTCATCAATTCCAATTAGACAATAATAAGTCAAATTTAGACATTTCGTCTGACTACAGAGAACCATGAACAATGTGCCACATATCCTTAAATACCCAAACCATGAACAAAGGGAATTTTGGGAGTGGTTAGGTTTGGAAGTCCTGGGGACATACCTCATTAACTTACAGGCAGGGATGGGGACAGACCTCCAGAATTATGCAGCATTTGGCAAAGACCTTATAACTTTGTTACCAATAGATTTATAAACATGGGAAAGAGACAATATACCAGTCACACTGAGACATTTTAAATGATACCAAACATTATGCCTAGTCACATTATATGTATACATCAGACATGATATTTTGATGCATGTAGATCTTGGGTGAGTTTGAAGTGATTCTAAGCTGAAGGGGAAGGAGGAGTAGAGGGGGCAGATGTTTGTGAGTTTTTTCGAGAATAGGCCTAAATTGGCCTGAGGTGAGGTAGAGATCAGATGTGAGATTTGTGTTTTATTGTTCTTGCTCAGTAGGAGGTGTTGACTCAGGTGAAAATGTTCTTCTGTGTGAGTTTTTATGACTTGCTTCTTGCAGAGTTATTTGACTTTTATGACATCTTAATGTCAGCCTTACAGTTGCTCGGAACTGCACACAAGACTTTGACCCACTGTTGCACTTGTGTGTATGGTTGTGTGACAATAAAAAGTGATATGATTTGATATGATATCGTATGATATGGCAAACATGAGGGTTAAAATACAACGACAAGGGTAACAAGATAATCAATGAACAGACAGAACTATACAACTCATTCCACACACACACACACATACTCACAAAATGTGTTATTTGTTAGGGTTTTACTGTTAAATGCAGAGTAACAGGTTTCTGCATGGTGTTTGAAGATGCATTATAATGGCAAATAAAACAATTGTGAGCAAATTAGAGTTTACATTTCTTTGAGTTCAACACAAATTCACAGTATCTACAGTTCAACAATAACCTTCTCTGGGGACATTAACTCAGTCCACAAAACCCTTGTGTCTAAACCTGTTTTACTTAAAGATTATCCAACAAAAAGGTAGTCTAGTGGACATAGTTTATTCAGTGCCCTCCACTAATATTGGCACCCTTGGTAAATATGAGCAAAGAAGTCTGTGAAAAACATGTCATTATTGTTTATCCTTTGTTGATCTTTCAATAAAAACATTCAGAAAAATCAAACAATTGTCCTATTTTAAGGTTTCTGCAGAGGAATTCAGGTTTAGATTTTTTATCTGCTGGTATATGATAGACTCCATGATGCCATGTATCCGAACAAGATGTCCAGGACCTCTGATAAAAACATTCCAACAACATTAAAGGTCCACCACCATGTTTAACAGTGGGCATGAGGTACTTTTCCATATGGTAACTTCTCTGTTTGCATCAAACCCATCTCTGGTGCTTGCTGACAAAAAGCTCTATTTTTGTTTAATTTGACCACTGAACCCCGTCCCATTGAAAACTGAAGACATTTGAGTTTGTTGTCGTATGAGAGCAGAGGCTTTTATCCTGAAACTCTCCCAAACAACCAGTTATGATGTAGGTGATGTCTGTTTGTAGTTTTGGAGACTTTCTGACACTAAGACCCATCTAAGTTCTGCAATTCTCCAGCTGTGATCCTTGGACATTCTAAGGCCACTTAAACCATCTTCCTCACCCTGCATGGAGACAATATAGACACACGTCCTCTTCCAGGCCGATTTGTGACATTTCCAGCTGAATGGAACTTCTTAATTATTGCCCAGATGGTAGAAATGGGCATTTTCAATGCTTTAGCTATTTTCATGAAGCCACTTCACATTTTTTATAGCTCAACAACATTTTGCCACACATCAGAATTATATTCTTTGCTCTTACCCATTGTGATGGATGAATTTGGCTTGTCTGTAACCTCATATTTATACCCCTGTGAAACAGGAAGTCATGGCTGAACAATTTCATGCTTCTTGTCACCCAGGTGTTTGAAAAATGTAAAATATGAATAGAAATATACTTCATATATATTTTACTCATAAGTAATTTCTAGGAATGTGGAAATAATTGTCAAATGTGTTTGAGAAAAATATTTAATTATGAGATTTGCTTTTTCAATTATTTTACTTCAATTAAAGTTTAGCTTTTAGTGAACATTTGAAACTTTCTATTAGTCTGTCTTCATTTGCCTGTTACGAACACTGACTTAATGTGCCAGTGTTTGATTTGATTCATTATACTGTAATTGATCTCAAGCTCAGTATTGAAACTGTCCATCTGTGTGTATAGAATGTACATAATGTATGCAATTCACACCACAGATTATATATCTTATTTTTATTTCATTGAAGCAGTGAAGTAAATCCTCTCTCCAGGTCAACAAAACAATTCACACAGTATTTGTTGGTATAGAATAATAAGGTGTTCTTGTGTATAAGCAAACTCCGCCCACTGTCAAAGGTTAAAACTGAGACTGACACACCTGTTTATCAGCATTTCTAGTTCACCTGTCTCTCAGTCGAGTGAAAACACAGAATATTCTGGAGAAGATTATTGATCATTCTGATGCATGTTTTTGGATGTGAAGCTTTTTGATTTGAATCAGAATAATAAGAGTTCAGACCAACAACTGGAGGAAGTGAAACTTTGAAGATTTTTATTTGTAATTTCGAAAATGGCGTCTAAAACTTTTTCTGAGGAGGATTTCTCTTGTCCTGTGTGCTGTGATGTTTTTAAAAATCCTGTTCTTCTGTCCTGTAGTCACAGTGTGTGTGAAGAGTGTATTCAGAAGTTTTGGGAAAGTAAAGGATCGAAAGAATGTCCAATTTGCAGAAGAAGATCATCAAAGGATCATCCTCCAATAAATCTGTCTTTGAAGAACCTGTGTGAGACTTTCTTACAGGAGAGAAGTCAAAGATCTTCATCAGGATGTGAAGCAGTCTGCAGTCTTCATGAAGAGAAACTCAAACTCTTCTGTCTCGATGATCAACAGCCGGTGTGTTTGGTGTGTCGAGATTCCAGAACACACACAAATCACAAATTCTGTCCTGTAGATGAAGCTGTCATCGATAATAAGGTCAGATCAATTATATTCAAAACATTTATCGAAACAGCACAACTTGCAGCATACTTTATGATTGCATATATGAACAAATAATTACAGACAGTAAATGAAGATTATTCTGGTCAAACTCATAATGATCTAAAAGCAGAACAGGGCTGGAAAGTAAGAACTCTTTATATTAACATGTCCATTTCTTTCAGGAGAAACTCAAAACTGCACTAAAACTCTTACAGGAGAAACTGAGAATATTTGAGGAGTTTAAACAGAATTTGGATCAAACTGCAGAACATATTAAGGTTTGAATTAAACTGTGTAATTAAAGAGTGTGAAACATCCCATTTTTGGAAGTGTATATTGATATACAGTTTGACCATCAGATCTTTCTCTGAAATGTCTTTTGTTTCAGTTTCAGGCTCGACACACAGAGAGGAAGATTAATGAGGAGTTTGAGAAACTTCACCAGTTTCTACATGATGAAGAGGCCGCCAGAATAACAGCACTGAGAGAGGAAGAGGAGCAGAAGAGTCAGATGATGGAGGAGAAGATTGAGAAGATGAGCAGACAGATTTCATCTCTTTCACACACAATCAGAGTCATAGAGGAGCAGATGACAGCTGAAGATCTTTCATTCCTACAGGTGGAAACAATGAACATTTATACAACTTCGATATTCATTATACTGGAGACAAATGTCAGTTTCAAACATTCAAAGCAAATTCAGTTTGGATGAATAATCTGTGTTTCTTTCTTTGTACAGAACTTGAAGAGCACAATGGAAAGGTTTGTATTGTGTTTCCTGTTTCTCTCTCGGTTCTGAACCCAAATCAACACGACTGACTCCTGAATGTTTTTCAGAACCCAGTGTACACCAGCAGATCCAGAGAACATTTCAGGAGTTCTGATCAATGTCCCAAAACATCTGAGCAACCTGAAGTTCACTGTGATTCAGAAGATGCAGGAAAATGTTCAATACAGTGAGTTGAGAATACAACAATGAATTCATAATGATCATTTGTGTTATTTGATGTGTGTTTGAGTGTGTATCTGTCCTCTCTCTTCAGCTCCAGTGACTTTGGACCCCAACACTGCTTACTGTAATCTCATCGTGTCTGATGATCTGATCAGTGTGAGATTCAGTGAAGAGAAACAGCTGCTTCCTGATAATACTGAGAGATTTGATATGTCTCCGTGTGTTTTGGGTTCAGAGGGTTTTAATTCAGGGATTCACTGTTGGGATGTTCAGGTTGGAGACTGTACAAGCTGGTTTTTGGGTGTGATGACAGAATCTGCTCAGAGGAAGAAGAAAATATTGTCCAGGAGTGGATTCTGGTGCGTGAGGTTTATTGATGGTAAATATTTTGCATTCATTTCACCTGATCAAACACCTCGTGTCTCAGTGAAAGAGAAACTCCAGAGAATCAGAGTTCAGCTGGACTGTGACAGAGGAAAACTGTCATTCTCTGATCCTCTCACTAACACACACATACACACTTTCACACACACGTTTACTGAGAGAATATTTCCATGGTTCGGTGTTAAATGTAAAATTTCTCCTCTGATGATCTTACCAGTGAACTCCTCTGAAAAAAAGACTTAAGAATGAAATTACAGATTAAACTTGTATCTACAAAAGTTGAGTTTCTGTAGAAGACAGACTAATCAAATGTGTCTTTGTAGCATCAGCTGTTAATTCATTTATTCTGACATGTTTTAAAGCTTTTTAATGATGCTGGCTAAGATGTGAATTCATATGTGAGATCAGTGATTTACTGTACATCTTAATAATGTGATCTCGGGTTGTTATTGATCATTATATGACAGATATTATGAACAATTCAATTCTCAAAATAATCACTATAATACAACTGCTCAACTTACTGTAAAGATGTATATTTAGATGTTTTATCTGTATTATCAGTTATAAATTCACTGACCAACTGGTGTTTTAAAGACCATTTTATAAAACATTATCATCAAGTCATGGAAACTTTTCAAGAGTTTTTAAGAAGTTTAATTTGTGTTTGTAAAATAAAAAGTACCATAAAATGTGTTTTATTGTTTTAACTCCAAACACTCACATTTATAACTTAATCTGATACACTAAAGTAAAATATAGAGTTGAGTTGGACTGTGACAGATAACTAGCACACACGCACACGTTTATTAAGAGAGTATTTCCATTGTTCAGTGTTGATCGCGACATTAAGGTGAATAATTTCACAGTGTTACAAACACATAATATGTGTGCGCGCGAGTGTGTGTTTATGTGTGTGCGTGTTGATAACAGGTAAGTAACACACTGAAAAGTAGTTTTCTACTGCAGTAGAGCGAAAGGTGAGTCCAATGCTGTGTCTGAAATCACCCACTCGTTCACTCTTTCCTATATAGTGAATGGCTGTGAGTGCACTATATTTCAGCAGTGAGTGACCGATTTCAGACACTGACGTAAATTCCATGCGACAGAGAACACAGAGCTGTTGCAGACATTTGCCGTGAACATTTCACCTGTGTGGCTTCATGAATTTGATAATCTGGGTTCCGGCTAAGATGGCGGGCTGAACACATGTGTTTGTACCGAGCTGCCTAGTTAATCTCCCAATTTTGTTGTGAAAGTTACACAAGTCTCATTTACACCTACCTTAAAAAAAATGTAAACACCCCGCGTGTGTTTTGTGACCTCAAAATGCGTAAATCTTCTCAGCAAGCTACTCATCCGAAGATTATCATTCCACCGGCTCATTGCTCGACTCCAGCTCCGGTCTCAGCTGATTCAATGATGGAGGTGCAGACCGACCCTACAATTAAACGTCGTGACTCGTCTCATTTAACCCCTACTAAAGCAAACACCTTGAAAAAAAATTAAGGTCCTACGACGATGACATCACTAATGCAACTCTGCTACAAGCCATCACTTCATTGACCGCTCGATTTGACTCACAAGACGAAAAATTAGAAGAAATGGCGACTCAAATGCGGAGGAACAGTGTCATGATCGCAGAGATTTCCAAGGCTGTAGAGTTCAATGCCGCTGAAATTAAAGAATGCAAAGAAAAGTGCCTGGAGACGAGCAAATCGCTCCTGAATTTAACAACATCGCACAAAGACCTGGCGAGCAGAACATCTGAACTCGAGCGGTATAAAAGAAGGTGGAACCTCCGGATCAATGGCATGAAGGAGAGGCCTGAAGAGGATCCCCGCAGGGAAGTGATCGGTCTCATTACGGAAATTGCACCGCATCTGGTTCAGAAATTAGAAGACGTTGTTGACACAGTGCACCGAATCGGGAAGAAAGAACCGGGGAAACCAAGGCAGATGATTGTGCAGTTTACCATGAGGAAGTATAGGGATGAAATGTGGAAATCAACGAAGAACTCGTCAGTCTGTCGGGACCGCGGAGTCAGATTCACGGAGGATTTTACGAAGGACCGGCTGGCCCGTGCGGCGCTGTGGCCTTTGATTGACCAGGCACGTAAAGCTGGAAAGAAAGCGTATTATCGGGGACCGTTCGGTTACATTGAAGGAAGACGCATTGACTCAACATAATCGAACTGATTATGGGTAGGATGGTGTGAGATAGACTGTTTGGAGAGACTCTAGGTTGTGCGGTATGTTCGAGGTTCGTGGCTACACAACCTGGTGATACTTTTGTTCTTTCTAATACAAGTGCTTGCACGTTTTTCTTTTTTTCTTTTTCTTTTTCCCTCTGTTTTGTTTTTGTTTTAAATGTTTCCAGTTAAGGTACCGTTGTCGTTCATGTCATTAAATGTTAGGGGCATCCAAAACAAGGTCAAAAGAAAGGCAATGTTCTTATATTGTAAAGGTAGTGGCTCTCACTGTATTTTTCTAC
Source organism: Xyrauchen texanus (assembly GCF_025860055.1). NCBI lineage: Eukaryota > Metazoa > Chordata > Actinopteri > Cypriniformes > Catostomidae > Xyrauchen > Xyrauchen texanus. The sequence continues at coordinate 39,588,343 of NC_068310.1, read as the reverse complement.
AAGAAACTTACTCTGTTGTAACTGATGCTGCTTTTGGTCCAGTCAATGGGGAGATAAAATTTTATTTAGCCATGGATCCTCGCACTCGGCAGGAGATGCAATTTTATTTACTAATTGTCCAGGGAAAATAATTTCTTCTAGATCTGATCTCAATGGACATTGGCTAGGGGTAGTTTTAGACATTGAAAATATTTTTTTCATTTTAATTAATGTATATGGCCACAATAATACTAAACTGAATCAAAATCTACTCCATGAGGTATCTTCTGTAATCTCTGATTTAAAGCGTTTATACCCAACAGATAATATTGTCGTAGGTGGTGACTTTAATGTGGTACCAGATGAGATGCAGGATAGACATCCACCCAAAAGCAATACTTCTCGGCCAAACTCTTTAATCTCCCACTTTGGCATTAATCTTAAATTGATAGATATATGGAGATATCTCAATCCTAATCTTAGACAGTTCTCTTGGTTTAGACCTAATGCTTCCAGCAAGTCAAGAATTGATTATTGGCTTATTTCAGATAACTTGCTTTTATTTGTTAAAGACTGCGCTATTTCGACAGCGCCTTTGACAGACCACTAGACCATTAGTTAAACCGAACCGCAACACTTCAAAAAACAAGGGATATTGGAAATTTAATTCTGATTTACTTAATAATAAGAGACTCTGTGATAAAGTAAAAGATTTAACTTTAGAAATTAAAAAATAGTAACTTTAATTCTCACAAAGCCAGATGGGAGTTTCTCAAATTTAAAATACGTGAAATGTCTATTAATTACAGTAAAATACTTGCCAAAGTAAGGAAACAGCAGGAACATAAGATTATTCAAGAGATTAACAAATACTGTAGTGAAAGTGTATTAACTGATGCCGGGGAAAGGAAAATGGTCTCTCTGCAACTAGAACTTGACAATCTTTATATTAAAAAAGCCAAAGGTGCATATATACGTTCCAAAGCTAAATGGATAGAAGAGGGTGAGAAACGCACTGCTTATTTTTGTAGATTAGAAAAAAGAGGACAATCGTGCAATTCAATCCTATCATTAATGATAAATGGTATTGAAAGCACGGATCCTACTCTAATAAGTAAGAACATTCATCAATTTTACACTGACCTGTATTCTTCCAACTTCTCCCCAATAGAGTGTAATAATTTCTTTGATAAAATAACAAATTTCATTCCTAATATTGACAATGATTGGAGAGATCGTTGTGATGCTAACTTGCGTATTGAAGAACTTGATTTAGCAGTTCAAAATCTTAAAATAAACAAATCTCCTGGCCCTGATGGCCTCACTGCTAATTTTTACAAATTTTTTTGGAATGATATTAAACTATTATTATTTAATGCTCTTGTTGAATCTATAGAAGACGAGTCTTTAGCCTCCACTATGAATCAGGGTTTGATTACCTTAATTCCTAAACCAGATAAAGACCTGAGGTATGTGGATAACTTGCGTCCAATTACATTGCTCAACAATGATTATAAAATTTTCTCCCATGTATATGTCAATAGATTAAAAGAGGGTCTTAATAATTTAATCAACGAATCACAATCAGGCTTTCTTAAAGGAAGATCTATTCATAATAATATTAGATTAATTATGGACTTGGTGGAGTACAGTCACTTGATAGAGGATGATGGATTCGTCTTATTTTTGGACTTCAAGAAGGCCTTTGACATGATAGAGCATGTTTTTCTTTTTAATTCCCTACAGCATTTTGGTTTAGGTGAACGATTGATTAGTGTTATAAAAATGATTTACAAAGATATGAATAGGTCAGTTTCTCTTCCGTTTGGTACCACACAAAGATTTCCGATTAGTCGTGGAATAAGGCAGGGCTGCCCACTATCCCCTCTTTTATTCATTTTGGCGACAGATATGTTGTCCACTTTGGTTAGGCATGATTTATCTGTAAAGAAATTAAATGTATTTGGGGAAACTTTAGCAATCAGTCAGCTAGCAGATGATACGACATTATTTTTAAAAAACAAAGACCAAATCCCTCTGGCTATTTCTCTAGTTAATTCCTTCTCTAAGGCATCAGGCCTTCATTTAAATTTGAATAAATGTGAGCTTATGGCACTACACCCCAATCAAGTTACTTCTTTGTTTAATATTCCGGTGAAAGAAACCGTGAAATATTTAGGTATTTTAATTACCAGAGACTTGAAAGTTAGTTTTGAAGGAAAATTTTGAAAACAAGTTACAAAAAGCCAATAGAATCTTGAATTGCTGGTTGCAGAGAGATCTCTCAATTTTTGGGAGAATTTTTCTATCCAAAGTTGAATGCTTATCTAGATTGATTTATTCTGCCTCTGCTTTGGCTCCCTCTTCAGCTATTATAAAAACAAGTAATAAAAAAATCTATGATTTTATTTGGAAGCACAAGACGCATTATATAAAAAAATGAGATATTATCAAGTCATATGAACAAGGCGGTTTGAACGTGATTGATTTTGAGAATATGAATATTCTGTTAAAGTGGCTACAAATGTTTTTATGTAACACTAATAGCTTTTGGTATGTCATTCCTTCAGCTTTGTTTTGTAAACTGGGTGGAATTCAATTTCTACTCAAATGTGACTATGATTTACTCAAACTCCCGGTGAAACTATCAGCATTCCACCAACAAATTCTATTATTTTGGAAACTGGCGCACACACATAATTTTACACCCCACAATACTCCTTTGTGGAATAACAGATATATTCTAGAAACAGGTCTCTATTCTACGAGAACTGGTTAAGCAGAAATATTTGGTCTGTAATGGACTTAATGGATGATCATGGTAATATCTTGGATTACAATGCCTTCACGCTAAAACATGGATTTGCCTGTCATCCAAAACAATTTTGTACAATTATTAATGCAATACCCTCTGGTTTAAAAATGTTAATGAAGTGTTCCCTGTCATACTCAAAAATTACGGCAGTCCTCCCGTTGCTATATATTGGTGATATTGAATTTGAAAATAAACTAGTTTGCTCTAACAAATACATAAGACAATCTATCATACAATCTTCCTGCCCCTACCAAATTTTAAGAAATAAATTAGATCATACATTTGATAAAGATACTGTAAAATATTTAAGAACAGCTTATCTAAGATTTCCTCTCCCCCCAAAGCAAAAGAGACACACTTTAAGATACTAAATACCAAATATCCTTCCAATAGATTTTTGAATTAAAAATTTAATTTAGAAAATGTGCCTTGTCATCTTTGTAAATATTTAATTGAAGATACAGAACATATATTTTTTACATGCAACTTCACCAAATCCTTTTGGAGAACATTACAGAACTGGCTGATAGGAAAAAATGTGGTGGAGGACGGTTTCACCTTCAAATTACAAAATATAATGTATGGATTAACAAATGATTGCTGTAGGTTATTTGATTTGATTAATAACATTATATTATTGGCAAAATACTTTATACATAAATGTAGATTTCTTAAATCTCCTCCTTTGTTTATTATTTTCAAAAACGAATTAAAATACTTCTCAAATGCCCTCTCTAAAATGGAAAATCGATGTGCATTAAAATTGTATAATTTGTTAGTATTATATAACCTGTTTTAAAGGGTAACTAAACACCTGCTCAGAGTCTGACTCCACCCACTAGAAATATTTGAAAATGCAGGAAAAGTGGGCAGACCCCAGCGGGGATAGAGGGAACGAACCGAGTGCGGGGCTGAGCGGGGGCATGAATCTGGCGTGGTGAGCTGGAACCTGCTTACGTCAGCTGTCACCGCTTACGTCACGAAGTACCGCAACAGCCAATAGGAAAATTCAACTGCACTAGCCACCGTTCAACCTGAAGAGGGCAGCACTCAGACGTTTTTACACCATATATTGTAGAATTAAAACACTTTATACACAAATGTCAAAAAAATTACTTGAATCAATGACCAGTACTAATAAAGCCCCATGCTTACAGATCATTAACTAAAAAAGTTGGTTTAGGGTTTAGTTACCCTTTAAATGTTTTTTTTGTGTGATTTTTTCTCCTTGTGTTGAGCCTTCCACACCTGTATTTTCTTGAAAATTACTGTTTTGTGCCATTTTGTTCTATTTAGATGTTGCATTTATATAATAAAAAAATAAACGCTACTCAATCGAAAAAAAAAAACAATCTCTGTAATCTTTATATATATATATAATTGTATAATAGGCAATTCAATATTTTATTTTAGAATTAATAAAAAAATTAATCATAATTCAATGATCATAATAGAGTTAATCTTTTCACAACTGTTCATTTGATATGTGTAACGGTGTTCAAATTACTGTTAAATTCATGCTAAGATTGGGACATCTCACCATTGGTTGATGCACATTTGCATGTATTTGCATAGGTTACATAGTGGGGTGGTGCTACGTGATCCACAGCAGAGCCTCATATCTCTCACTGTTGGTAAATTGCTCTGACGATTGCTCTGTTATTAAAATGAATTATGTTCATCTGCAGACACAAGTTCGACGTTTAAGTCACACAAGAATGTATCTGATTAATCTGTGATCATTCTGATCCTGTCAGTCGGGTCAAATATGTAATATTTGCAGAGATAAACCCAAGATGTGTGTAATTAACTTATTTGTGAACGGAAAGTGTTTTTATTTCATTTTAAAGATGACTGAGCAACATTGAACCACTGTATTTACCAGCCTTTGGTTGTTTGTCCCAGGTCCAATAAAAGAGGAAGCCTTGAGTGACCATCCACCTGCTCTCAGAGTGATTACTTACACACAGGCCCAGTCACATATGCAGATTACATTAATGATAGAGAAATTATTTCAATTTGTCATGCTTATATTTTATTTTTCATGAAAAGATAATATAACCGTTTACTCTGTTATTAAATATAAAATTAATGAAAACGCTATTGTACGCTACTATATATCTTATTATTAAAACAAATTGTAGAAAAGTAAACTACAACAAAAACCAACCCAAGTGCACAAGCACACATTTTCGCTGGGTTCTTCTTATCGGTGTCCTCCATCCGAGGCTGAAGGCAAACTTGATGCAAAAATGGACTCCATCTTGTTTCTGGTGAATTAGATTTTCTTGTGAAGAAAATTTTATTTTACACAACTTTGAAGCGTTGTTGGCTCGTCGACACCAACAATCGGTAAGAAGTTATTAAGACAAAATACATTTAGCTGTAAACTAAATAAATTAAGAATAGATCCATTGAACTCCTGGAAAATTTCTTACAGGATATTTAAAAACTTAGACTTCAGTTTTTAGTTTACAGTTAAATGTATTTTGTCTACATAAGATAAACTAATAAAATATAGTATTCAAAGTTGATGTTAATAATACACAGATCAGTAGATCATTTGTGTATCTTATGTTTATATAAATCACTTTTTTTTAATGTCCAGAAGAATGGATTACACATTACCATACACTATTGTGTATATATATAAATATATATGCACGTATGTATATTAACTCAGCAAAAAAGAAACGTCCCCTTTTCAGGACTCTGTATTTTAAAGTATTTTGTATAAATACAAATAACTTTTCAGATCTTTATTGTAAAGGGTTTAAACAATGTTTTCCATGCTTGTTCAATGAACCATAAACAATGAATGAACATGCACCTGTGGAACGGTCATTGAGACACTAACAGCTTACAAATGGTAAGGTCACAGTTATGGCAATTAAGGTCAGTTATATAAACTTAGGACACTAAAGAGACCTTTCTACTGACTCTGAAAAACACCAAAAGAAAGATGCCCAGGGTCCCTGCTAATCTGCGTGAACGTGCCTTAGGCATACTGCATGGAGGCATGAGGACTGCAGATGTGGCCAGGGCAATACATTACAATGTCTGTACTGTGAGACGCCTAAGACAGCACTACAGGGAGACAGGAAGGACCGCTGATCGTCCTCGCAGTGGCAGTCCACGAGTAACAACACCTGCACAGGATCGTTACATCCGAGTAGCACACCTGCAGGACAGGTACAGGATGGCAAAAACAACTGCACGAGGTACACCAGGATCGCATAATCCCTCCATCAGTGATCAGACTGTCCGCAATAGGCTGAGAGAGGCTGAACTGAGGGCTTGTAGGTCTGTTGTAAGGTAGGTCCTTGACAGACATCACCGGCACCAACGTCGCCTGTGGGCACAAACCCACCTTCACTGGACCAGACAGGACTGGCAAGAAGTGCTCTTCACTGATGAGTCGTGGTTTTGTCTCACCAGGAGTGATAGTCGGACTCGTGTTTATCGCCGAAGGAATGAGCGTTACACCGGGGCCTGTACTCTGGAGCGGGATCAAGTTGGAGGGTCCATCATGGTCTGGGGCGATGTGTCACAGCATCATCGGACTGAGCTTGCAGTCATTGCAGGCAATCTCAACACTGTGCATTACAGGGAAGACCTCCTCCCTCATGTGGTACCCTTCCTGCAGGCTCATCCTGACATGCCCCTTCTGCATGGCAACCAGCCATACTGCTCGTTCTGTGCGTGATTTCCTAAGACAGGAATGTCAGTGTTCTGCCATGGCCAGCGAAGGGCCCGAATCTCAATCCTATTGTGCACGTCTGGGTCCTGTTGGATCGGAGGGTGAGGGCTAGGGCCATTCCCCCCAGAAATGTCCGGGAACTTGCAAGTGCCTTGGAGCAAGAACTGGCAAATCTGGTGCAGTTCATGAGGAGGGTGGGTGGCTTCCTTATCTCCTAAAAATGATTTAGAAGAGAATGATATGTCTTACAAAGATGCAGGACATTTTTATATAAAAAGGCTCTGACAGCATAAAGACATTCAGTATGGTTTTAAAGGAATAGCTCATCCAATAATTATAATTTACTCTTCATTTACTCACCCTTAAGTGGTCTCAAACTTGTACGCAGGGCTGGACTGGCCATCGGGCATTTCGGGCATTTGCCCGGTGGGCCGACGTGCTTTGTGGGCCGGTAGCCTACATACTTACATTTTATTTTTATTTTTTTGTCTGAACGGCCTATAAAACTCGCACATCGGGCATACCGATGGTGATTTTTCTTCTTTTGTGGGCCGATGTTTTTTGTTTTTTTTGCAACGGTATAAACTATTAAAGGTGGTGGATTGGCCAATTGGTCATGATCGACTCTGGGCTGGACCAATTACAGCCGAGGAGGTCAGATGCACCCTCCCCCTTCAACGGATCAGCAATCACATATCATTGCTGCTGAACAAAAATGGAGAACAAAAAACGTAAAGGAGGAGCCGAAAAAATTAGGGCAAAAAAGAAACTAGCCCTTCAGGCAGATGCTGCCAAATGTGCTAAAATATCACAGTTGTGGCTATAGTGGAGCTTCCATTTCAGTAAAATTAGCAAGTGATGGAGGCCAGCAGCAGGTTGAAGAGGGAAAGGGGAGGCAGGAGGAGGAGAGACCCGAGGCGGCCGCCGGTCCAAGTGGCAGAACTGAACTTGAGGTAAGTTGACACACTTTTTTTAATGACGATAACGCGACGATGACTAGCTAAAAATGGCTGGCTGGCTCTAAGGTGACTAAAACATGACGAGACGTTTTCGAGTTTTCGTTGACGAGACGAGGGACAAGGCGGAACGAAAATGATTATAACTAAGCAAGGGCGGAGTGGCAATCGGGAGAGTCGGGGCCGTGACTCGAGGCCAGGTCTGATAATAGTTATACATTGCAAGTCTTAGCAACACCATCCGGCAGCCTGGTGTGCGCCCGCTGCCCTCTGGTCAAACTGTGCAGCCTCTCTCAACCCGTAAATAAATGCATCCATCGATGATCCGAAAGTTTTGTCTGACTTCTTAAATGGTCTAGTGGTAGATATTTTGGTAACACTTTATAATAACTGCACGCTATTAATCATTAAGTAAACCTCAGCACATGTCTCCTGAAATTTGACAGCAGGGCTACAGTAAATAACCTTCAGTCAGAACTGAAAAGTTTTGCTGGACAGTGGGAAAGGCTTAAGACATCACATGTAGATGACTACAGGACCAGAACAGCAAAGGATAGATCTGAAGAATGGGACGAAGAAAGTGAAATTGTGACCAAAAGCTGTGATTCTTGCAAAAATTGCCCACTGTGCTGCTATCAAATTCTCAGGCGGTTCAACATGCTGTCTGATGCCTACTGTCTCCTTGGGCTGGCATACAAGTACCTGCTGACCCTCTCTCTCACTCAGGTTGCCTGTGAAAGAACATTCTCTACACTCAAATTCATTAAAAGCAGACTCGAAGCAGCCTGTCTGGAAACAGGCTTGAGATGTTTATGCTGATGGCCACTGAAAAGGACATTCTCATGTCATTGGACTCCGACATGGTCATTGACAGGGTAGCTGAGAAGAGTGACCTGCTGAGAAAGCTGCTTTTGTAACCTGGTGGGGTGAAATAAAATTATAAAAACATTCCTAATTATGTTTCAGTTAAGATTAAATTCAACTTTATTGTTATTGCCTAAAAGTACAGTCAAATGAATAGGTTTTGTATCTATCTTCACTTCAAACAAGTCACGTGCTCAGAAAATGCTTAGAATGTGTCCATTTTAATAGGTTTTAATGCATAAGACAGTAGATAGAATAAATATTAGATAATATAAATATGAGAGTTTTCTTACAGCCTTAATCTGTCATTGTTTCATTTCAGACTGTCAGTCAATTTTGGAAGCCTGAAGTGGGTTCATTTTAAGTAAGTACTATATAGAATATGATTCAACCATTTCTCTAGAGTAAACATACCAGTAGTGTCATCGTCTGAAAAAATCCATTAAGTGCAAGTCTTTCTCACCCTTCAGCTGTCTGTCCTTTCACTTCTTAAAGGTTTCCATATTCCATATGTTAAGATATGTTCAGTGTTGCTGCTGTGGAAGTGTTGTGGGTGACTTTTTATTGATGCAGTGAGTAAATAGTCTTTGGTGATACAATTCAATCACAATCTGTCCTTAATAGATTTTATTATTTATCTAATCGTTGTTCCTCTCTGTCCTGTTTTTCAGGGTCTAATCATACTTTAAGAGGTTCTCTAGACCATGCAACTTTTTAAGTTCCTACGTAAGTACTACTGTATATGATTCAGCTATTTTTGTGGAATAAAGATACAAGTAGTGTGATCATATGAGCAAGTCCAACAAATGCCATTCTTTCTCACCCTTCTCTGTCCTTTTTACTTGTGTCCTGTTTTTCAGGGTCCCATCATAATTTCTTAAGAAGTAAGTACTGTATATGATGTCAGTATTTTCCAACATTTTCTAAATACTGTACCAGTACTGTGTAAAATGCCATCAAAAAGTCAATTAAGTGTTATTCTTTCTCACCTTTCTTTCTCTGTCTCCTTTCACTTTTTAAAGGCTGCCATGTTAAAAAAAAAAAAAATTGTGCTGCCATGCTGTTTGTTGATGTGGTAAATAAATAGTTTATGAAAATACCACTAAATCTGTCATTTATTCATTTTAATATTCATTAATGATCATGTCTCACCTCTAGTCTTCTCTGTCTTAATTTCAGGTTTCCACCATGTGCTGTAGATAGACAGTTCAGGAGGAGGTTAACTTAACCAAGCAGTCTTTTGTTTTCCGCTAATTACTGTTTAGAATACCAGAATAGGGAGGATGGTGTAGGTTTAATTTTATTAGATTGATGCATATATACCAACAACACAGTGTACATCGCTGTCAGAACAGCGTTTGTTTTCATTCAAAGGCTTTATGGCTTTGCCAATAATACCTGGTGGGCGGTCTCTAGTCAAAATGCCGGGCCGATTTTTTGTCCCAGTCCAGCCCTGATGAGAGGCGTCCGGCGCTTACTGCATCAAAGCCCGCCAAAATGGGCGTGGCTAGAGTGCATATAAGCGTGGTTAGTAGGCTGGAACCCTGATTTTCATCTCTTCAGCGAAGCTCTTCGCATCTCTGAACTGGAAGCGCGTCGCCGTTCGAGGGGCATCTAGCAAGCTTGGACAGCGCTCGAAGAAGCCGGCCGTCTCCGCCACCTTCAGCCATCCTGCGAGCTACGCCATCCGGCGACGTATCCTTTTTAGAGCAAGCTAGTTCTTAACGAACTTCACAAAAGAGTAACGGCGTCTTTTTAAGATGCCTCGCACCACTTGCGCTTCATGCCGCGCCCCTCTCAGTGCCGGAGACCGCCACATCATCTGCGCTCTCTGCCTGGGACTGGGGCATGCAGAGCTCGCCCTCGCTGAAGGCGGATGCAACCTCTGCGAGGAGCTTCCGGTGTCGACCCTGCGGGCTCGACTCGAAGCGCTCAGAACCAAAGCTGCCGCATCGCCTTCCGTTCCGCCGCGCAGGAAAAAGGCCGCACTGCTGCCATCTCGGAGGACGAGGCGGAGGATAAGGGCTGTTCCATCATGGCTTCGGACAGCGAGGAGTGGTCAGGCTCCCACGCCTCCTCCTCGGCCCAGGAATCCAGCAGGACCCGTGCCGGAGTCGAAGGGGAACTAACACGCCTCCTCACACAGGCCGTCGACCGCCTCGGGCTCGAGTGGTCACCGCCCCCTGAGCAGGCTCCCAACAGACTCGACGGCTGCTTTCTTCAGAGCCGTCGCCGCGCAACACCCGCGGCCGGGCGCTCCCTTCCTGCCGAACTCCACACTCAAGGGCTACTCCTCCATCCCCGGTCGAGGATTCGGTAGCAGCACACCTTTGCCCGCCCTCCGCGAGATGGCGGTCTAAGCCAGTGCTCCGTCTAAGGCCTGCAGAGCGACTTCCGCCTATGTTGGCCACGCCTATTCCGCCGCCCGGCCAAGCCGCATCTGCTCTGCACTCCATGGCCGTCTTACAGATCCTCCAAGCGGACCGTCTTCGGGAGTGGGATGAGAAAGGCAGGCACCCAGAGGCTGTTACAGATCTCTGGCCGACGGACCTCGCCCTTTGCGCCACCAAAGCTGCAGCCCAAGCTCTAGGGAAGTGCCTGGCCTCGCTGACTGTGACTGAGAGACATCTGTGGCTAGCGCTAGCTGACATGGGAGAAGCAGAGCTCCCGTTCCTCAGCGACGCTCTCTCCGACCGGTCTCTTCGGCTCCGCGGTGAGTGGCATTGTTGACCGCTTTTCAGAAGTCCAGAAAGCCACCCAAGCCATGAACCTCTTCCTGCGGCGTCGCTAAGCTCCTCTGCAGGCTGCCCACGTGACCAGCCTCCTGCACGAGCCTCTTCATAGCGCCCAGCTCAACAAAGTCAGACTTCTCAGCGTCGACAGAGCGGCCGCCCTCGATCAGCGCTCAGACAGCCGCCGCAGACCGCCGCCCCAGCGGGCCTCGGTCTAAGGTTGCGCTGAAACCTGAGCAACCGAAGTCCTCCTAGCCTTGTTGAAAAAGCGACGGCTCAGTCCCGCCGTGGCGGACCACCGTCAAAGCTTAGCCCCTGTCAGTCCCCTCTCTCAGGCTACTACAGTGGTGGATTCAGCAGCCAACAAGCCGGTGATACTGCCCGCTTGCCTGCACTCAAACGCCGTTTTCACGGCGACCCAAAGAAATCTTGTAAAGAGCAAACATGCCTTATGTGTAGAAAATGTGCCCACAATCCAGTGTTCACCCCTACACACAAGCATTACACTTCCGATGTTCCTATCAGAGCCCACTCACATAAAGCGGACACAGCCGGCTCGAGTGTTAGAGTCAATAAACACGCCCACGAATCCGTCTGGCGCCCCTTCTCTGGCCGCTCTGTCACACGACCAGCCTTATGTGTAGAAAATGTGCCCACAATCCAGTGTTCACCTCTACACACAAGCATTACACTTCCGTGTCCCGATCAGAGCCCACTCACATAAAGCGGACACAACCCGTTCGAGTGTTACAGTCAATAAGCGGCGCTCACGAATACGTCGTGGCGCCCATTCTCTGCCCGCTCTGTCACACGGCCAGCAAACACTTCTCTGTATGTAAGTCCCGTGCCCGTGACTATGCTTGCGCATCACTTAACAGATGTGACTCTTTCCCCATTCACCTCAATCGGAAGTCACTCACAGAACAGCCTGTCCCTGCTGTCTGCGAGCAGTCATGCATAAGCACAGTAAGCACGCTCACACATTCTGTTCAGCGCTGTGTGCGGCAATCAGGGCGATTTGGCCATTCACCCTCTAGCGTTACGCTTCAAAGCGTGGGAAGCTATCCCAGGGATATCCAAATGGGTGTTAAGCACAATAAAACAGGGCTATTTGCTACAGTTCGATCGCCGCTCCCGCTTCAGAGCGTGGCTCGAAACTACTGTGAACACGGAAGCAGCGTGCATGCTTCGTTCAGAAATAACAAACCTTCTGTGCAAAAGGGCCATAGAAAGTGCCGCCTTAGCTGAGCGAGTCGGGGTTTTACAGCCGTTATTTTCTTGTTCCCAAGAAAGACGGCGGCCTCAGACCAATATTAGATCTCAAGGGTTTGAACAAGGTGCTTGCAAAAGACCGTTCAAAATGCTTACAATCAGGAAACTCCTCGCGCATACGGCGCCAGGGGACTGGTTTATCTCTCTCGATCTGAAAGATGCCTACTTTCAGATTCAGATAAATCCCGTCACAGGCCATTCTTGAGATTAGCCTTTGGCGGCCAGGTTTATCAATACACCGTCCTTCCGTTCGGCCTGTCTTTAGCACCCGTACTTTCACGAAGTGCATGGATGCGGCGCTCGCACCCCTCGTGAGTCAGGGCTTGCAAATTCTGAACTATTTGGACGACTGGCTGATTATGGCACAGTCACATACGGAGCTTCTGTCTCACAGAACAGTTCTCCTCAGCCATCTGAACAGTTTGGGTCTTGCAGTCAATTGGACCAAGAGCTCACTACAGCCCAGTCAGGCAATTTCCTTCCTTGGAATAGAACTAGACTCCGTGGCAATGGCGGCTCGCTTATCTACACAGCCGGCGCCGTGTTCAGCGACTAGCAGCGTCCTTTCAGATGAACAGCCTCACGCCTCTGAAAAAATTTCAGAGAGTGCTAGGTTACATGGCCTCAGCCGCAGCAGTACTTCAGCTGGGTTTACTGTGCATCGCCCGCTTCAGCATTGGCTAAACACCGCGCGTCTCGCCGGGCTTGGGCCACAGGCTGCCAGCCGATCAAGGTGACTCAGACCTGTATTTCAGCTCTGCAGCCCTGGACAGTGGCCGAATGGTATCAGCGGGGAGTGATGATGGGAGCTGTATCTCGCCGAAAACCCAACACGGGTTGGGAGCGGTCTCGCGAGGGCTCTCCGGTTTTTGGCCTATGGTCAGTTCAGGAAAAGCTCCTTCACATAAATTGTCTGGAAATGATAGCGGTCGATGCAGCGCTGTGTGCTTTCTCCGGTCATTCAGGGTCACCACGTCCTGGTCCGTTCGGACAACAGATCTGTGGTATCCTACCTAAACCGTCAGGGCGGTGTCAGATCCAGGAACCTCTTCCATCTGACGAAACGCATACTGAGTTGGTCCCAGTGCCACCTGCGCTCGCTGAGGGCGACGTGCGTGCCAGGCCACCTGAGCGGCGGCCCAGACAGACTGTCCAGAGACAATATTCCTCCAGGGGAATGGTCCCTGCACGCTCAAACAGTCCAGAAGTTATGGCACATATTCGGCAGAGCAGAGAGCGAGACCTCTTGCGTCAGAAGAGAACTCTCACTGCCCAATATTTTTCTCGAGCGAGGACACGCTGGCCCAGGACTGGCCCAACCGCCCGCTTTACGCCTTCCCTCCGTCTCGCTATTGCCACAGGTAATGCAGAGGATCAGGAAGCAGCGTCACTCGGTGCTCCTCATAGCCCGCGTTGGGAGAATCAGACATGGTTCCCGGAGCTTACGCAGCTGTCACTGACAGCGCCATGGCCCATCCCAGTGAGAGCAGATCTCCTCTCTCAAGCTTGCGGCACGATCTGGCATCCCCACCCAGAGCGCTGGGCGCTGCACGCATGGGTGATCAATGACTACCCGTCGCTCTGCCAGAAGGGGTAATAAACACCATCATACACGCTAGAGCCCCTTCCATGAGAAGACTCTATGCGTCAAAATGGTCTGTGTTTTCAAAATAGTGCACCGACAGAGACCTGGACCCACGGACATGTGGGGTGTCGTCGCTGCTCGTGTTTTTACAAGAGCTGCTGGATAAGGGCAGATCCCCATCCACGCTCAAAGTGTATGTGGCGGCCGTTGCGGCGTTCAGCTGAACCCTGCACGGCCAGTCACTGGGAAAAAACGAGCTGGTCATCCGCTTCCTCAAGGGAGCTAGAAGGATGAACCCCAGCGCCACCCATCGGTTCCTATCTGGGATCTTTCTATAGTTCTCGAAACTATGAAAGCCCCCTTTCGAACCGCTTCAATCCGTGGATTTGAAATACCTTTCACTCAAAACCGTTTTCTGACTGCCCTGTCATCAGTCAAGCGTGTGGGAGACCTTCACGTGCTGTCTGTCAGCTGCGTGTCTTGAGTTTGGACCAAGTGACTCCAAGGTCATTTTAAAGCCTAGACACGGCTATGTTCCCAAGGTGATCGGTACTCCTTTCAGAGCACAGGTCATTTCCCTATCGGCGCTGCCAGCATCCGATAGCGAACGCGACGCCAATCTCCTTTGCCCAGTCAGAGCACTGAGATTGTATACTGCGCGCTCTGCCTCTTTCAGGCGCTCTGAGCAGCTTTTCGTTTCGTTCGGAGGACGCACCAAAGGTCTCGCCGCCTCGAAACAGACACTGTCTAGATGGATAGTGGGCGCTATTGCTGCCGCATACTGGCGTCAAAAGACCTGCCATGCCCGTTGGGCATTAGGGCTCACTCCACTAGTCCAGCGGGATTTCCATTCACGACATATGTGTGGCAGCGGGCTGGGCTTCCCCTCCACCTTTGTCAGATTTTACAATCTGGAAGTGCCCGCCCTGCAGGCAAAACTACTAGCGGTTTAATACGCTACAGCTCCCTGGTGAGCTGCACTGATGGGACTCATTCCACACAGACCGGCACCGCCGCTCTGTCGTTCCCTTCCCACTATGTGCTTATGTATTACACACACACTGGCCCGCACTCTTGCCGGCCAAATATTATTTCCCCACTCACAAGGGCTCCCCGGGTCCCCCTACCCCGGGGCTCATGCAGTGGATGCTTGGTGCGCACGGCGTTGACAATGGGTTCCCGTAGCGTAAGCTAGCTTACGCATATCTGAGAGAACCTCTCGTAAGAGAACGAATCAGTTACCTAACGTAACCTCGGTTCTCTCTAGATGAGGGAACGAGTATTGCGTAGCCGGCCGTGCTTTCGCGCCCACGGCGACTTTCGCTTCATTCAATGAAAACCAGGGTTCCAGCCTCACGAACTACGCTTATATGCACTCTAGCCACGCCCATTTTGGCGGGCTTTGATGCAGTAAGCGCGGACGCTCTCTCATTGGACGCGAGTTCGCCCAAGTTTGTCTATAGGCTGCAGCAGTTGCCGCAGAGCAACCAATGAGCTCGCTAGCTAGCCCGCTCAAGGTCTGAAGTTGCTGCACTGCGTTGACAAATGATACAAAATTAAGGATAATTTTTTGGCTTCAATATCTCAGAAAAGATGAATCTTTCCCGTAGCGTAAGCTAGCTTACGCAATACTCATTCCCTCATCTAGAGAGAACCGAGGTTACGTTAGGTAACCGATTCGTTTTTCTCCAGATATTATAGTATATTTTTCAATATTCTAGTATGTTTTTATATCAAAGTACTTATATGAGTTTCCTGGCCTTTGTGTGACCCAGGAGAGAGCATATGAGGTTACTGAAAGTGTTGATGCTGCAGAGGCCACAAAGAGCACCAGCTGTAACAAAATAATGAGGCTAAGGACCTTGAAGATAGACTAAAGCCAAGTTTCTACCAGTAAAAAGATATCAAAAGGCTCTGTGAGATAATGGTGGCAAATAGTATCCATTAATAACGAAGGGCTAGAAATGAGGTAATGCCAGATAACAAACTGTATAGAAGAGGAGATTTTGGACTAAGAGAGTCAGAACGGACAGCTGACCGATCTCATGTTTGTTGGTGTTCAATAAACTACAACTTTGGCATCTGGAACTCAAGACTCCGAGAGTTTTCTTACAACTTAGAGAGATTCATCGCGATTTTCCATGACAATATCAGATTTTATACAAGTTAAAAAACAAGAAGTTAATATTAAGTGATGTACATTTTAGACACCATATTGCCTGTTTTTGTGTCTTCTTATAATTTAATTTGATTACATTTATGAAATTTACACAAAAGATCATGCATGCATATAATTATGTTTAAAAATAAATTTATGAAGGTAAAAATGCCCATAAAATAATAATAGTAGTAAGGCTTTCCTCGGTGTACACGTATCCTTGCAAGTACAATTTTGCCAGTATTATTGGTATCCCCTTCAAAAATTGCTCTTGAGAATTGTTATGTTTATTGTCCCCCCCAACATTTTTATGAAATTTTCGCCCCTGATTATACTATCCGTTTCTATTTGCAATGAAGATACTTTTGCAACATGTAGTGTAACTTTTTACAAGTCTTATAAAATCCCTGTGTTTCAGATAATTATAACTTTTAATATTAATATTTTGACCCAAAAATGTAAATTCTGTCATCATATACTCAACCTCATGTCCTTCCAAATGTGACTTTCTTTTGCAGAACCCAGGGGTGATTCTAGGGTCAGAGCTTTAGGGGTGCTGAGCACCCAATGAGCCCCACTGCCACCACCCACCCTCTTTTCACACAAAAATATGTCTATTGAAAAACAACTTTATCATTTTAACATTGGTTCAACTAACTCCAAAATCCAGATTTTCTTTCTTTTTTTTTTTTTTTTTGACCTTTTCAGAGCACCAGCTTAATTGTGAGAGTTCACACAGACAGCCCCCTGTAACAAACACAAAACCTTCTTCACTCAGCTGGTTTTCCTGTCCGTTAACTCCATGTGCCTCCTTTTGTATCAACAGTCATCAGATTGGTTAGATTAGATTCAACTTTATTGTCATTGAACAAAGTAACAGGTACTTGGACAACAAAATGTAATTCATCTTCTGTAAATTATTTTAAAAAAAAATGGTTCTTGAAAGGCTCTTTTTTGTGTGCCAAACTGAGTATGAGGGTATTGGGACAGCTTTACCTGTTTAGGACCAGTGTCCTTATCCCCTAAGTCTGAACAGCTCTCTTCTGTCTCTGCTGCTTTGGCTTGGTGGTCTCTATGTTGCACTCCTCTGTCTCTTCATTTCTTTCACTAGTCAATTCCCTCTTATCCCTTATGGACTCTCCCTGTTGTTTTCCTCCTCCTTTATTATGAAAAAATGTGGTGTAAAATAATGTTACAAAAAGTAAATGTAATATAGGCTACTTAATGCCAATAAGTTAGTATAGGAGTATGAGTAGTTACTGTTTTGCTTGCCACTATTCACTATATGTCAATTTATTGTTGTTGTTTCCTCACCTGGTTCTTCCTGCATGCTCTCCCTTTCTCCTTCTCCATCTCTCTCTCTTTCCCTTGGCACTGACAATCATACACAAATATATTGTAGGCAGGATTTGAGGTCAGTTTGTCATGTCACAAAAATGTTATGGAGACCATTTACAGATTCCAAGGATATGATCAAAAGGCACACAGAGGCGTAGCATTTTAAATGTCTTTATTATTATTATTATTGGGCTTAGAAACTTTATTAATTCACAAATTCCTTTCACAAGAGAAGCTGTATTCTCCATTGTGGGTTTGAAATAAATAAAATAAATAAAAGCAGGGGACCATTGCCTAGATAAGTAATTTGATACAACAACAGATAGCTGGTTTGCATTATCTGTTACTTTAGCTTAACACTTTTCAGAAGAACAAAAAAAACAAAAAACAAGACAGAGGTCATTATGGACTGTCCCTAGTCTCTCACCTGAATCTGTCTTTTTTCTTTCAAAGAACTTTTGTATGTCCATTGCTCACTGGCAGGCCACACACACACACACACACACACACACACACACACGAGAGAGAGAGAGTAATGCTAGGAGTTAAGCCTGGTTCATGTTAAATCCTCTGTGTGTGAGGAATGAATAAATACAGCAAAAGAAAAACATTAAACTTTCTTTTATTGTCTAGTTTGATAGTCAGCCACAACTGAAAAATAACAGATATAAATCTAGGAATGAATAACAATTCATTTAAAAAGCCACAGTGAGTGTTTTCACACATACTGGTGGTATACAGTGATATGTTTGTTTTACTCTGGTCCAAACGCCAGGGCTTCATGTTTCCATGATGACTGACCAGAAAAGACGCACGTGATGTCACGTTTACATGACTCCCGATTGTTAAAATGAGTATCAAATTAACGATAAACTTTACCAACAGAGACACACGTACACACTACACAGGTACGCAGTTTATTTGTCGCGCTGCTGTTTTTGTTTCACGCTCTAGCAGTTAATAAACAGAACTGCACGCGTCTTGCGGAAGAACATTGTAACCGGCGCTACTTCTCTCCGTTTATGACTATGGACAAGTCACCCAGGTGCTGTGCTACTCCACAGCGGCGGCGACCCGTTGGACTAAAATAGTCCGAAAATAAACACTTATTATAGGTGTACCATGGTGATTCAGGATACTGAATCCAGTACTCACCGATATGGTTTCGGAATCGGAACAACTCTAGGTAAAAGGAAAGAAGTGTGAGACACAGCTTTGGAGCAACTTAGTTGATTCACAACGCTACATAAGAGGTTCTCCCTCTGCGTGTTTCGCGCTGGATGACGGTCGTGCTGAGCGGTGCAGGTACAGAGGAGAAGTAGAAGAGAAGAGGATGATACCATTTGCTAAGCGGGGGTGTTTTCATTTTCATCCTTAACACATACATTTTAAACCACAAACTACGGAGTATGTTTTGGACATTATTTAACCTTGTCAAAGACGAACAAAAAGTTTAGAATAACAACATTTCTTACTCCAAGTTTTAGGGGTGCTGAGCTCCTTCTTAGGGGTGCTGAAGCACCCCTAAAAAGGGGCTAGACTCGCCCTTGGCAGAACCCCCAAAAAGGTCTTTTGTATTGCATATAAGGAAAGTAAATGGTGAGCAAAATAGCTTGTTTTGGTCACCATCGACTTTCATTATATGGACAAAACATTTTTTAAATGTCATCTTTTGTGTTTCACAGAAAAAGTCACACAGGTTTGGAAGGACATGAGGTTGAGTAAATAGCTGTGCGTAAGGTCTTACGTAAGATGGGGTATAAAGTTCATACTAAGGACTTAGTAACTACTAGTTAGTTTGCAACTAAGTCTGTGCTTAATTTGGTTGCTCCACCTGTTCTTAAAGTCTTAACTAGTAAGTCGTAAACTCTCCGTAAAGTGATGCGTGGTCGCATAATATGAAGTTTACCTGCATTGATCCAATAAGCAGCTTCATATTTGTACACAAAAGTATTAAAAATCCATGAACTTCAATTTGATTTTGTTACGGTTGATGTTCAAACCTTGTCTGCTCACGTAACTGTCACTGCGGACGTCACAAGAGCAGCTCTCTTGAGAGACATATTTTGATCATTAAAATATTATTTTAATTATTTAAAATTGTATATGTTTTTGAAGCCTGAAAAGGAAATCATAGCCTTATTTTATTATATGACCCAAGCTAAATCTGTATAAATGACTTTGTGAGTTTTTATGGTAATTAATCGTCATATTCATGAAACACCTAAAACAGGCAAGTTGTCATAATCACAATTATTTGTTTGACAATTAATTGTCAGCCAAATTTCACAATCGTGACCCCTAATTTTCATTATTAGGTTCCTATATCTTGTGTATTGTTTTGTTACAAATGTGTATGAAATTGCAAACATTGACAACAGCTTTTTGATTACCAAAAACCACGACACTCGGCCCGGCAAACAGATACTCAAATGATACTCGAAGTTTACTCAAAGATGCCTTATTAATTTCAATACGTTTAAAGTAGGCTATGCCTCCTCTGTATGGATAGAAAATTGTTATATTACAAGACACAAATTCAGATAGGCTTCTCAGAGGTTACTCAACATGTTTTATTATGACAGGTTTAAAAAATAATGAATGAAATAATGATAGAAATAATGTCTCTTCTGTATTAGAAAAATACATATATAAATAATAAATAACTAAAAAAATACCTCCAAATTGAACAAAAATAGCTTACAAAAACGAACTAACAAAATATATTTCTATCTTTAGTTTTCTTCCTCTTTATCCTGTTTTTCTTCCTCGTCCTCCTTGTTTGCCCATCTATATTTTGCTGTATAGCTGATCTTTCCCAGCAGTTTTTGAAAACCAGGACATTTTCATCACTTTATAAAAAACAGCCAGGACAGGCCGTGAAAACAGGACATGTCCTGGGAAAATAGGACTGTTGGTCACCCTCGAAAACGTTAATTCTTTTGTTTATTCCGTTATTTTCTCTCTGCACTAAACTAAATATTTACATAGCCTAAATAAAAACACAAGGGCACACATTTTGATAGATAACAGTTAGGTCTTAATCTATTTTATTAATGTCATTAATTTAGTTGCTAAAATGCTGCCTAACAAGAGATACTAATCAATACATATTTGATAAATAGATAATTTTGATAGATCAAAATTCATATTTGTAGAAGTCTCTCCAAATTGTTCCTCAAACCACTTATCCATCGTCATGATGCCACCTAGTAAATAGAAATTTACTTTAAACATTTTAGACTTTTTAATTCTTACGTTTTTTTAAATGTTTTTTTCTATGTTTATGTTGATACGTGTGATTGCTAAGGGCGCATTCCTGACTTAAAATTATTATTTTTTATTAATAAAAGGTCACATTGAATTTGTATTTTATGTGTCTTCTTCACAGAAAACTACAAAGAAGTAGTCCAGAAGCGTGTTGCTTACCTCAAGTGGGGGATATATGGTCTTCCTTCGGTCAGTCTGGCCAGGAGAAGGGGGTGCTGAAGCAAGGAATGACCGTAAGCTTGATTTATGACTTAACAGTTATGGAACATTGTGTTTCCAGTTTACAAATAATGCTGTGTCATCGTAGAATATGTTTGCCATGGGAGTTACATTGTGAATTTTTGCAGACTTTTCCAAGCTGGGTGCACAAGCATTTAGCAGATTTAGCCAGCAAATATTTATTTGAAATGATAAATATTACTTAAAAGACTGAAACAAATCAAGTTAGCTATTTTGTAATGCCAGGCATGTTAAGTCAAGATTCAGTCTCCTGTTACAAATACTGTCAGAGTGATGGATGGATGGAGGTGGATTCTTGGAAAGTGTGTCGCAATATGAAGAAATGCACTTGTACAAGCTATTAAAAAATGAGTCTCTGCAGTTACTTAAAGTGGTGGTGTGGACATTTTCAAAATCATTCTCTTAAACAAGATGTACGTTGTCAGTCTGGTTCACAGATGGCCAAGATGGGCGAACAGCTCAACAGGGACCTCAAACGGCAACCTACAAGACAACAAAGTTCTACTCCTGCTAGATATCAGTCTGATTCCGACGACACATGTTGTGATATTTTTGATCCACCCAAAAACGAAAAATGGTAAGTTTAAAAATGTAACTGACTTCATCAAATAATGAGCAGTGTTCCACAGATAATTTTACAGAGTTTACAGTGGTGGATTATAGCCTATTTGTGCTGAAATGCATGCACTAGCGCACTTTGTGCTTGAATTGAACAGTACCAAAGTCCAAACCCAACCTACAAACCAATGCCCTTGGTGCTCAGGGTAAAGCTTGTGATGTAGCAGAACTGCATTTTTGTGAAAATTAGTTACTATTTAAGAGTGTATGAACTCTGTTGCTTTCTTCACACACTCACACCATGAAAATTGTGTTTTGGCGTGTGTATGATTAGGAGTGTATAGCTGCCCTTTTTGTTAAAGGTAATTAGGTTGATGTTTTCTGCATAGGTGACTGACACCAGTGAGGAGGACGCCATCCCTCAGGCGGAGTCTCAGCGGCCAGGGACGGTGCCTGCAGTTTTTGTTGAAATGGATGAGGACAGTTTGAAGGCTCTGAAAGGTGGGTGGGTGTATATGTATGCTAGTGATGCCAGGGTTATCTCTGCCACCACCTGAACCCTCCCATACACCTGCAGTCATTGTCATTGAGGTCATGAAGTCAACTTTATGAATTCAAGACATGCATCCTACTGTTATTTTGAAGAACATGCATGTTACATGTTATGTCTTAGAATACAGACCTGGCTTCCCACATTACAAATTTGAAAATAATCCACTTAACTCAAGTGGTACGGATATAACTACAAGGCCTCTAGCAGAGTGGCGCAGGTACCAATACTGTGACCACATGTGTCATACTGCTTTTATACATCTCTTCCCCTTCCATCGCGATTAAAGATATAAAATTGCGTTTTCAATCATTTATGTAGACTTATTTATTTCATCCACTCCAAGAAATAGTTGTAATCTTCCATCTCTGTTGCCAAGCATCGCAACATATCAGTCAAGAGAAGGGTCCAGTGAGACAGGCTATATGGTCTTATTCACATACGAATTTGCAGCAGTTGCTTGCAGGGTTCCCACAGGTCATGGAATTTTTGTAATATCATGGATATTCAGGAATAGTCAGGAAATTTGTTATTTTTTGGGGCAAAGTCATGGATATCAGGGATTTTTGTTTTAGCAGTTTAAAATTGTCTTGCCAAAATACATTAATACAAATATATTTCCACACAAAATTGGTGTATATCTGGTTAACCCAACTTTCAAATTCAATGACCATTTATTCATCTCCCACTCTAAAAAGTAAAAGATGCTTGAACGCTACGAGGGTGCTTTGAAATCTTTGGTCAGTTAGTTTATTGCACCATTCATAGTTGGTCATGGAAGTTAAAAAAAATTTGTCTGGGAAAGTAATGCAATTTTACATTTGACTTAACTTGGGAACCCTCTGCTTCTCTATACCGTATATACCCGAATATAAGACGACCCCCCATTTTCCAGACTTATTTTTGGGCGGAAAAGAGACACACACACACACATATATATAGATAGAGAGGCGCGCGCGCCCTGGAGGGAGGCTGTCACGCGCTCTTTGCACGTGAAGAGCGCGCGCTACAGTGATGTTTCCTCGCGCGGACCGTTTCACCTGTTTGTCTGAGGTAGCCTACTTTTGAAATATAATCTTATACAAATATGTTAAACGTTTAAACTGCCCATTCTAAGTGGGTTTTGTAACTTTTCTTAATTTTGTTTTACTTTAATACACAAATAAAGTAGCTCACGGAAATGCTTGGCAAGTAATTTCTCCCTTTCCCCCCGTGATTTGTCTATATCGCGAATATAAGACGACCCCCCATTTTTCAGCCTATTTTTAGGACAAAAACCTCGTCTTATATTCGCGTATACGGTACTTCACAAGCTAAACTGAACATTCGCCCTACTCCATCTTCATACTCAATAATGGAATTACTGCCCTGTCACTTTGAGTGAGTGGAACATTCATGTCAGACATGCATGCTAGCGGTGAAAAGTATGAGTAAGGATCCTCATCCAATCAGAAATAAATAAAAGTTAAATCCGATGTAGCTGTTGTAAAATGACATTTAAATAAGTGCTATTTTGTGTCACAATGTGATACTTATTCTTTGTGTCATAATGTGATACTGACCCTTTTTATACTATATCCTTATTTTAGAGCTGCCAGGACTGGTGTCTTCTTAGTTTATTTCATTTCATTTCATTCATTCACAGAACACAACAAATTCATGTTTACAGATTTAAAGAACCATTCTGTAAAAGAAAAGGACCTCCCAGAAGCCAAGTCCTGGCTTATAAATAGGGCCCTTAAAGACACATAATTAGTACTAATAACATCACAAAATAATCCACCCACCCAGTACCCATCCACAACAAACAACAACACCATTCACCACAAAATATCCACCCCCAACCAGCATATATCACGCATCTCATCCAACCCTCAAACAAAATCCGATAGTAGGGTATTCGAGAAAGCCAGATACATTAATAAATATGAATGAAACCTTCAGCCTTGTGGGGTCTATCATGCATAATGTTGTAACAATTTGTGTTTAAGATACTTTTTAAATATATCGAGAGAAGGTAGTTCCTTTATAGAATTGTCAATCTCATTCCAGATCCCAGGACCCCTACATGTTATACTAAAGCTGGTACACTTCAGCTTACGCTTTTTCCCTCGTAATAAGGTTCTCCTTCTAGTGTTGTGGTCATGAATAGATGAGGTAACTGGAATGAGATGGCAAAGTTTTGGATGCAATTTATAAACTACATTATACATAATACAAGCATTTTGAAAACTGTTGCACTCAGCGAGCTTCAAAAGCTTATACCTATAAAAAAGCGGATCAGAGGGAGCATCATGCTTTGCCCATGATATTACACGTATAACTTTCTTCTGTAGGATCTGCAATTTTTCAAGATGGCTTGGATACGTGTTACACCATATAATATTACAATAATTTAGATGTGATTCAAAAAGGGACCGGTACAGTGTTAGAAGAGCAATAAAAGGAAGATCATATCTCAATTTATAGAACAGACCAACATATTTTGACAATTCTTTTGTTAAACTCTCGATATGTTGTTTAAAGTTTAAGAACTCATCTAAATAAATACCTAAAAATTTGATGTTCTCTACTCTTTCAATTACTTTGTTATGTATTTTAATTTGTATCCTTTCAATGTTTACCCGGCTTCTATTTGAACGAAATATAATAAATTTGGTTTTAGATACATTCACTGATAATTTGTTACATGTAAACCAACTATCTACTTTAACTAATTCCTCATTAACAAGCTTTTGTAAAATATCTGGATTTTTATGGGACAAAAAAAGATTAGTGTCATCTGCAAAGATAACCTGATGAAAAAGATTTGTTGAACTTATAATGTCATTTACATACAAAATAAAAGAAGTGGACCTAATATGGAGCCCTGGGGGACACCACAAACGGTACCTGTGCATTCTGAATAACTATTGTTAATTTGCACAAATTGCTCCCTATCAAGCAGGTAACTTTTGAACCAGCAGAGTGCCTTCCCTCTGACACCATAGTGTTGCAATTTCCCAATTAGAATTTCTAAATCAATGGTGTCGAAGGCTTTTGATAAATCTAAGAATAGACCAATACCAATCTCACCATTATCTATAGTGTCATTGATTTTTTCAATGAGATCCAGCATTGCCAAACAGGTAGAGCTCTTTTTCCTAAATCCGTATTGAGATGGGATGAGTATATTCATTTTATCCAGGTAACCACTAAGTCTGTTGTACACAACCCTCTCAAATACCTTGGAAAACGTTGGTAAAATAGATATAGGTCGATAATTTTGTAAGTTATTTTTTCCACCAGATTTATAAATTGGTATAACTTTTGCAATTTTTGTCATTTTGGTACTACTCCATGAGATAGAGAGAGGTTTATACAATAGACAAGTGGCTCTAGAATTTCATCTGCAATAGATTTAACAATCTTGCTACAAATATCATCCACACCAGCAGTATAAGAGCTTTCCATATTCATAATAATTTTCCGAACTTCCATTTTGTCGGTAGGTGTTAGAAAAAAGAATTCAGATAATTTCCTTTTAAATATTGTTGGTATGAAGCTCCCCTGGAGGATTTATAGATTTCGAAAGAGTCACACCTATAGAAGTAAAATAGTTGTTAAAACTTTTAGCGAGATCGTCATCATTAAGGTAGTGGTTATCATTATATTTGACATTGATTTCTGGAAGGACAGTTGCTTTTTGATTCCGGCTAAGCACAGTATTTAGTACTCTCCAGCAACGCTTTTGATCACCATGAGAAGCCTTAATTAAATCAGTGTAGTAATTCCGCTTCCTTATTCGTATTAACTTTGTGAGTTTATTTCTGAATATAGAATATTTTTCTTTATTTTCATTTGTTGGATTTTTAATATAGCATTTGTAGAGCTTATTTTTTCTTTTAATTGATTTTAGGATTCCCTTTGTAAGCCAAGTATTTTCATTGCTTCTATCTGCTTTAACAAATTTTTCCGGTATTGTGATATTTATACTGTTGGTTAATTCATTGATAAAAGCACTATAGGCTTCTTCCGGAGTATTCCAGCTAAATACAGAATCCCATGTTTTATGCCTAAGATTGCTCAGCAATTTATCTAGGTATTGTCCTGATAATACTTTTATGCTTTTTTAAAAGGTAATGTATTCTTTTGTTGTTTCCTGGTCTTAGTATCCATGTCTATGAAAAGTACAATTGGAAAATGATCTGTGATGTCTGATATAATTACACCTGAGTCAAAATAGACATTTATATTTGTAATAATATTATCAATAGTAGACTTAGTTGTTTCTGTTACTCTCGTATATGAGCTTATAGTTGGAAAAAAATTAGAAGAATACAAACAGTTTAAGAAATCATTTTTCGCACCATCATCTTTAGCTAAATTGATGTTAAAGTCGCCAAGAATAAAACAATGTTTATTCATGTAATTGATGCTACTTAGTATTTCATCCAGTTTGGTCAAGAAACAATTTAAGTCAGAGTCAGGAGGTCGGTAGATTATTCCAACAATTATACTTTTCATATTTCCATTATGTATTTCAATAAATAAGGAATCTGATAGCCCATCATCCAACAGTAGGTCATCCCGAACAGTTACACTCTGCTGTATGTTGGCATATAAGCACACACCCCACCCGGTCTGCTTGATCTATTTTTATTATACAGCACATAGCCGTCCATGTTAAGTGTGTTCAGATAAGACCGCTCATTTGTCCAGGTTTCACTACATCCGATAATATTAAACTTATGATCTATACTAGCTAGGAGAGATAGTAAGTCATTATGATGCTTTATTAGGCTTCTGGTGTTAAGATGTAATAAAGAAAAGGAAGTTTATCAAACTCTACTAAGTTTTCAGGCAAGACACATTTACATCTGAGTTTTTCAAAGCAATGGTGGTCAAGTACTTCCTGATTCCTAAAGGCAATCAATTCATCAAACCCCATGAAATGTCTGTATTAAAAAATGGTTGAGATCCCATAGTGAAAATTTTTGAACATTTTAAACCCCATTTAAAACCTAAAAAATCCATCTCTCGATCGAAAATAAGTTTACCCTTTATCACCAAATACAATTAAAAAAAAAAAGAAAAAGAAAAGAAAAAGAAAAACCCAGCTATAACTTTTGCTGGATCAGAGCCAACAAGTCAGTGCAAGGATATACATTTACTCACATAATTTATGGTCAACTAGTCGTTACACAACCCAGGATTATAGACGCAGTTTTTTGGCATCAGACAGCTTGTTTAAGACGTGCCTCTGATCTGATTTGGTCAATAAATACAAGCGTCCGTCCTGGGTCCAGTTGGCTGCAAGTTTATCCTTATACTTTTTCCGCAGATCGTCCAGTAGTTTGGCCCGCTTCGCAGTTAAGCTCTCCATGATGTACATCTTAGGTGTTGATCCCTTTAGTCGTTTTTTCACCCTGTAAACAATGTCTCTAGTATTGTAATTAGAAAACTTGACTATGATCCCTCTTGGTCTTTCCCTCCCAATTCTGGATCCCAAGCGGTGACACCTGTCGATGTCTCCAGGCTTCAGATCAATATTGAGATTGGATTTCATAATATTCATAATCACATTATTTGCATTTTCACGGTCATTCTCAGAGACACCATAGAGAACCAAACAGTTCCGCCTGGAGTACTGTTCTTGCTCATCCAAAATGTCCTCAATTTCATTGTATTTGTTTTGTAGATCAATTACTTTATCAACCGTGTTTTGCAGTTCATATTTCAATGAGTCTTTTACAGATTCGGCAATAGAGGCAGTGATAGCTTGTTTGATAGGTTCAATCAAGGAGTCAACCAATAATTGACTGATTTTACGAATAAAGCCACAGTCCTGGAAAAGTGCATCAATCTGTTTGCTTACTGTGTCCTTAATGGCAGCAATTTGCGCTGGTTGCTGCATTTCCCCGCAGAAGGAGCTCCACTTTTACCCTGAGGCATCTTGAGATGTTTGTTTGGCGTCTCTCCGAGTCACGCCGAACGCAAAAAATCAAACCGTAGGCTACCAAGCCGAATATACGAGCTTGTTACAGGAGTCTCCGTCAGATATGATGTCGTAGGGTTGCAAACACCTTAGGTACACAATAGAGGCGAACCGCTGATCCAGTGTGCGAGAAAAAATCGTACTATTTGTTAGATTTTGCTGGATGATCCAAGCAGTGTTTTAGCAACGCGCTTCTCGTGTTGATGACGTCATCACTTCATCACTGTCTTCCCTAAAAACAGTCCTAAACAAAATGGAAGATTCACCTTCGTCTTCCATGACTTCCAGCCAAAGCGAATCACCGCACACTGGCAGTGAAGAAGACATGGTATGATTTCAAACCAATCCTTGTCTTTGTTATGATTGGGTGCAATAAACCTACACACAATAAATCTTACTAATCTTACGTACGTGGAGGTACGGTTTGTGTTAAAACACTTGAAACCAAGACACGTGCCAACCTGCCCTATAGAGAAGTGTTTGTAATTTACCTTTTGTCTTAATCTGCTAGTGTGTTTTCACAGGTGTCATTGGGCAACTCATTAGTGCAAGTCCCAAAACGCCTCTATCAGAGGCTGAGTGGGAGGAGGATGTCCCTCTTCACACAGGAACTGGCCACATTGGTGTTTGGCAGGGAAACCTTGGCCAAGGCAACCCTCACAGGGAAAGGAAAAAAAGGCGAGCTGAAGGAGCAGCTTGAGCCAGAAAAAACAAACGCAATTATAGGTACAGTAATGTCATAGTTATGAACCCAAATCCATTATCATCAATGATTCTATTTCAATGTTATACATCTTGTTTTAATTCATGCCCTCTTTCCTGTTTTCACAGATGCAGTGAGGGAGCGATTCCCCAACACCGAGGTGGCAGAGATCCGGGCCCTTCTACGAAGGAAGTGCAACAATGAGAGCTACAAGGCCTCTAGTAATTCAAGTCAGAGCTAGATGTGCATTGTGTAGTATGTTGTTACGCCATTGTTCTGTTCCGGCATTTCAGAGAAAGTCGACTGTTCAAGGTTCCTCCTTTTGCCAATAACTGCTTTTGTATGTTATTTTTGTGTCAATAATAAAGATCCTTTTCTGAAATGCAATTTGTAATCTGTTGATTTAATGCACTTGAACTGAATTGTAATATAATACACTTGTAGTGTAATAGCAACATTCATGCTTAAGTATAACAAAATGGGGATAAAAGTACAGATAAAATATACTTCAAACAATTTGTTTCTACCTTACACTATAATAACATTGCACTGAAAGTACGTGTCTATGATGTTTAGATTGTAATTGAAATTCACTTCAAAAACATTATTATTGTCATAGTGGGACACTTTAAAAGCACTAAATATAGTTAGGAAGTGCATTTGTAGATCACTTGAAATATTACAGAGGCATACTAAATTAACATAGTTTATAGTAATTATAAGTATGATAGCAGTATGCACAAAATGTACTTAAACACAACTATAATTTGCACTGCAATGCCTTTTTAAGTGTATTTTTATTAGAATGGCGATACAATGCAATTGTACTGTAAGTGTGCCTAAAATCTTGATTTTCATTAGTGTATTTTAGTGCACTTGAAGTTTAAAAAAGTTGTTCCATTTTAGTATACTATTTACACTTGAAGTGTAGTCAAATAGATGTTAAGTTGAAGTTAATACATAATTTAATACACTTAACTATACTTGGATTTGACGAAAATAGTACAAAATGTAGAAAATATACTTAGTACACTTTATTAAAGTATATTTTTAATATAATTATTTTTCACCTGGGACATTAAGTTATTATTGGTTGTACGGTTACTTTGGAGATGATTATTATCACGCGGTGATCAGTGTCTTATCCTGAGCATATGGCATGCCTAGTTAACGCATTTACGTGTTATTAGCGCCTTCTTGTGGCGGTGTATAGAATAATTATTCTGTCTAATAGGACTTCCTTAATGGGATTGTGTAGATAGCCTGAATGCTGTTAATAATGTTTATGTTATGTATAATGTTTATGTATATTAATGATTATTTCTTTGTTTGATTTGTTATAGAACCACACACATACATGCCCATATGTAAATCTACCAGCTCTTCAGTAAACAAGTGAAGCTTGAACCTGCTTAGTGTGTCTGTTCAACCAAGCGTCAGCTCATACAGTTCTGACCGACTGCCTGCTGCGTTTCACATCCATTAAAATTAGTCTACAATTGAACCTCTCCATTTCATATATATATATATATATATATATATATATATATATATATATATATATATATATATATTATATCAGAATAACACAGTGATTAACATCTCCTGAGCAAAAGTTAAATATGTGTGATAACCAGTCTGAATCATGTACAAAAGTAGACGTATCAAAAATGTAAAACACAAATAATGCATGAAGAATCAGCAGATAAAAAGAAACGACTAAGAAACAATGCATTCATGACTTGAAGGTGGTCTTCATTATGTCCCAGGATGCATCTCTTCCTCAGCACCGCCTGTATGACTGCGCTCTTGATCTCCTCCCAGGCACTTCTCCGTCATTTGGTCAACTCTTTGCTACGGAGAAGTACATCATAGAGTCGATGACAGCCGGGCTCATCTGCCCTCATCCACCCTTCCTCTTCCCCGGCCAGTAAGGGGTTCTTCTGTGTGGGGAAAAAGGACAGTTCTCTAAGCCCCTGTATCAACTATTGGGGGCTGAATGACATCACCATTAAGAAGAGGTTCAACTACCTTTGATGACTTCAGCCTTCGAGTTGCTGCAGGGGGCGACAGTTTTCACAAAGTTGGACCACCGCAACATGTTCCATCTTGTGAGGATTAGAGAGGGGGATGAGTGGAAGACAGCGTTCAACACTCCTACGGGGCACTTTGGATACTTGGTCATGCCCTTCAGGCTTACAAACACCCCGGCCGTCTTCCAGGCACTCGTCAATGACGTGCTCTATGACATGATTAACAAATATGTCTTTGTGGTCCTGGATGATATTTAGATTTTTTTTCCCAGTCTCCAGGTGCACGTGGAGCATGTCAGGCGAGTGTTGCAGAGGCTGCTGGAGAACAAGCTCTTTGTCAAGGCGGAGAAGTGCGTGTTCCATGCACAATCAATTCCATTCTTGGGGTACATCTTGTCACCTGGGTCCGTGTGCTTGGATCCTTCCAAGATGAGAGCCATCACCAATTGACCAACCCTAGATTCCTGTAAGTCCCTGCAGAGGTTTCTGGGATTTGCTAATTTATACTGGCATTTTATATGCAATTAGATTCAGCTAGCCGCTCCTCTCATGGGTCTAACCTCCACCAGGACCACATTTTTATGGTTTGAATGGGCGCAAAGTTCTTTTGACAATCTTAGGTCCCAGTTTTGCTCTGAACCCATCTTAATTGTCCTGGACCCGACCTGTCAGTTCTTTTCTCACTGCCTCACACCAGCAGAACATAATTACAATGTCAGCAACCGTGAGTTGTTGGTCATCAAGCTCACCTTGGAGGAGTGGCGTCACTGGTTGGAGGGGGCTGAGACACCTATTTTAGTCTGGACTGACAACAAAAATAAGAGTACTTAAAGATGGCTAAGAGATTAAATTCTTGCCAGGCCCACTGGGCTCTCCTTTTTTGGCAGATTGAACTACATAATTTTAACCAGTCGGGGTCAAAATAGGTCAAAGCTTATGCACTCTCTTGCCTTTTGGAGACTTCTGAGGACTCTGATCCTCCTGACTTAGTTATTCCCCAGTATTGGGTGGTGGTCATGGCTGGACTGGTAATCGGGCATTTTCCCGGTGGGCCGACGCACTTTGGGGCCAATCAGGGGTGGAATGGCCGTCGGTAGAACCGAGTGGGCCAGTGAGTTGGCCGCAAAACATGTAGTTTATGCGTTATGCAGAACGGCCGCCGCTTAACATTTGGGCCAGTTGCCATGTAAAATCACAATCATTAGTGTAGAGCACTGTACATAGTTTACATATTCACTATATAAATACATTTAAACTGACCAATCAGCAGATTAACCATAAACCCCAACTGTATAATACATTTTGGCACATTTTGCTTGATATCTCCTTTTGTTTCATGGTACAAAGAAAGTCATATGGGTTTGGAACATTATGAGTGTCAGAACATTATTACAGTATTTTCATTTTGGAGGAACTATCCCTTTAATGGGAGGACTTTGAGTAAAGACACATCATTAGTGATTTTATTATGAATACTGTGAGAACTGGAGCTTTTAATAAGCTGGATCTTTATTTAAAACAACAGCAAACAATACATTTACATTACTATGACTGTTAGTGCTCATCATTCAAAGAAATAATTCATGTTTGTTTCAATCAATGTATGAGCAGATAAGAGAGATACATGATGAACTTCACAGACATTCAGAGGTGCTTTTGCCCAGTCTTGTTCCTCATTCTTGTAATGGAAAGACAGTTTAGGTGTGAGAGGAATATAACTCGTTCATCTGGTTCATCCAGATCAACTGATGTCATTAAACTTTCTATTCTTCTGTCTTCATTTGCCTGTTACGAACACTGACTTAATGTGCCAGTGTTTGATTTGATTCATTATACTGTAATTGATCTCAAGCTCAGTATTGAAACTGTCCATCTGTGTGTATAGAATGTACATAATGTTTGCAATTCACACCACAGATTATATATCTTATTTTTATTTCATTGAAGCTGTGAAGTAAATCCTCTCTCCAGGTCAACAAAACAATTCACACAGTATTTGGGTGTTCTTGTGTATAAGCAAACTCCGCCCACTGTCAAAGGTTAAAACTGAGACTGACACACCTGTTTATCAGCATTTCTAGTTCACCTGTCTCTCAGTCAAGTGAAAACACAGAATATTCTGGAGATTATTGATCATTCTGATGCATGTTTTTGGATGTGAAGCTTTTTGATTTGAATCAGAATAATAAGAGTTCAGACCAACAACTGGAGAAAGTGAAACTTTGAAGATTTTTATTTGTCATTTCGAAAATGGCGTCTAAAACTTTTTCTGAGGAGGATTTCTCTTGTCCTGTGTGCCGTGATGTTTTTAAAAATCCTGTTCTTCTGTCCTGTAGTCACAGTGTGTGTGAAGAGTGTATTCAGAAGTTTTGGGAAAGTAAAGGATCGAAAGAATGTCCAGTTTGCAGAAGTAGATCAACATTAGATCATCCTCCATTTAATCTGTCTTTGAAGAATCTGTGTGAGACTTTCTTACAGGAGAGAAGTCAAAGATCTTCAGGATGTGAAGCAGTCTGCAGTCTTCATGAAGAGAAACTCAAACTCTTCTGTCTCGATGATCAACAGCCGGTGTGTTTGGTGTGTCAAGATTCCAGAAAACACAATTTCTGTCCTTTAGATGAAGCTGTCATCGATAATAAGGTCAGATCAATTATATTCAAAACATTTATTGAAACAGCACAACTTGCAGCATACTTTATGATTGCATATATGAACAAATAATTACAGACAGTAAATGAAGATTATTCTGGTCAAACTCATAATGATCTAAAAGCAGAACAGGGCTGGAAAGTAAGAACTCTTTATATTAACATGTCCATTTCTTTCAGGAGAAACTCAAAACTGCACTAAAACCCTTACAGAAGAAACTGAGAATATTTGAGGAGTTTAAACAGAATTTGGGTCAAACTGCAGAACATATTAAGGTTTGAATTAAACTGTGTAATTAAAGAGTGTGAAACATCCCATTTTTGGAAGTGTATATTGATATACAGTTTGACCATCAGATCTTTCTCTGAAATGTCTTTTGTTTCAGTTTCAGGCTCGACACACAGAGAGGAAGATTAATGAGGAGTTTGAGAAACTTCACCAGTTTCTACATGATGAAGAGGCTGCCAGAATAACAGCACTGAGAGAGGAAGAGGAGCAGAAGAGTCAGATGATGAAGGAGAAGATTGAGAAGATGAGCAGACAGATTTCATCTCTTTCACACACAATCAGAGTCATAGAGGAGCAGATGACAGCTGAAGATCTTTCATTCCTACAGGTGGAAACAATGAACATTTATACAACTTCAATATTCATTATACTGGAGACAAATGTCAGTTTCAAACATTCAAAGCAAATTCAGTTTGGATGAATAATCTGTGTTTCTTTCTTTTTACAGAACTTGAAGAGCACAATGGAAAGGTTTGTATTGTGTTTCCTGTTTCTCTCTCGGTTCTGAACCCAAATCAACACGACTGACTCCTGAATGTTTTTCAGAACCCAGTGTACACCAGCAGATCCAGAGAACATTTCAGGAGTTCTGATCAATGTCCCAAAACATCTGAGCAACCTGAAGTTCACTGTGATACAGAAGATGCAGGAACATTTTCAATACAGTGAGTTGAGAATACAACAATGAATTCATAATGATCATTTGTGTTATTTGATGTGTGTTTGAGTGTGTATCTGTCCTCTCTCATCAGCTCCAGTGACTTTGGACCCAAACACTGCTCACTGTAATCTCATCGTGTCTGATGATCTGATCAGTGTGAGATTCAGTGAAGAGGAACAGCTGCTTCCTGATAATACTGAGAGATTTGATGTGTATAAGTGTGTTTTGGGTTCAGAGGGTTTTAATTCAGGGATTCACTGTTGGGATGTTCAGGTTGGAGACTGTACAGGCTGGTTTTTGGGTGTGATGACAGAATCTGCTCAGAGGAAGAAGAAAATATTGTCCAGGAGTGGAATCTGGTGTGTGGGGTTTAATGATGGTAAATATGTTGGATTAATTTCACCTAATAAAGGATCTTGTGTCTCAGTGAAAGAGAAACTCCAGAGAATCAGAGTTCAGCTGGACTGTGACAGAGGAAAACTGTCATTCTCTGATCCTCTCACTAACACACACATACACACTTTCACACACACGTTTACTGAGAGAATATTTCCATTGTTCCATATTAAATGTAAAATTTCTCCTCTGATGATCTTACCAGTGAACTCCTCCGAAAAAAAGACTTAAGAATGAAATTACAGATTAAACTTGTATCTACAAAAGTTGAGTTTCTGTAGAAGACAGACTAATCAAATGTGTCTTTGTAGCATCAGCTGTTAATTCATTTATTCTGACATGTTTTTATGCTTTTTAATGATGCTGGCTAAGATGTGAATTCATATGTGAGATCAGTGATTTAATGTACATCTTAATAATGTGATCTCGGGTTGTTATTGATCATTATATGACAGATATTATGAACAATTCAATTCTCAAAATAATCATTATAATACAACTGCTCAACTCATTGTAAAGATGTATATTTAGATGTTTTATCTGTATTTTCAGTTATAAATTCACTTACCAACTGGTGTTTTAAAGACCAAACACATCAACTAGTGGCAAAACTAACTAACCCCAGATTCGATTCATATGAATATATTTCAGTTATAATGTCCATTTCTCTTCCATATAAAATATATTCTCTCCAAGCTAATGCTGGAAATTACAGTTTAAGTCAGAAGTTTACATACACCTTAAGCTGCGTACACACTGCCAGCGACAGCGACTCCATCCCATTCATTTTCAATGAGAGCACAGCGACTTCCGGCGACACGAGCTGTCGCAACCGTTGGCGACTAGATGTCCAGCGACGCGACAAAGTTGAGACAAGTTCAACTTTATTAAAATGAAGAGCGACTAACGGAAGCGACAGCCAATTGGAGAGAAGACGGGAGAGCTCACGTGATCCTCTCTCTCTCTCTCTCTCAGCTCCTGCAGTAACGGAAAGATGGATGAAAGGCTAATTCTTGCTGTTAGCAATTTTCCAGCGCTCTATGATATGGATATGGTATATCCAGCCGCAGCTCTTGCACCAGCTGGTGGTACTCGCCGTGCTGACTCCGAGATTTAATGGTTTTGTGGACCCAGACAGACCGGCGTTTGCGTTTTCGCCGCAGATAAACAGCCGCTATGGCAAACAGCACGCCTTGTTTCTCAATCATCTTTGATATAAAGCATTTTATGTACTGATTCCATTTATATTTAGTCTTTTCCCTCCAAAATGTTTGTTTTCAAGAGGGCAGTGGGGGCAGTGGTGGCTCAGTGGTTGAGGCTCAGGGTTACTGAGCAGAAGGTCGGGGGTTCAAGCCCCAGCACCACCAAGATGCCACTGTTGGGCCCTTGAGCAAGGCACTTAACTCCAGGTTGCTCTGGGTGATTGTCCCTGTAATAAGTGCACTGTATAAGTGCACTTTGGATAAAAGCATCTGCCAAATGCATAAATGTAAATGTAAGAGCAATGGAATGACATCTGTGAATGTCATTTATAAACGTTACTAGGCAACCAGTAGTGGGAACGCCCACTAGCGACTTCACCGCCAGCCACTGGCGACCTGCAGCGACAAAGTCACCAGTAGTGTGTACGCAGCTTTAGACAAAACTTACATTTTCTTTGGCTTCATTTTTGCCAAGACGGACTTCAAGGGTGAACAAATACTCTTGGGAGTGAGGAATAAATTAGCAAAAGATGTTTGGTGCACTAGGCAGTTCTTGTGATCTGTATAATGAGAGAGAGACGCAAATATAATTTTGATGTTTTAATATTGTTTACAGAAAATTTAACCCAGAAAAGCTACAGAAACCTACATTTTACTTTGATTACCTTTAGAGAAGTAATTTTCGACTTCATCTTCCCAGGAAAAAGGATGCTCTTCGGTCTAATGAAGCACTTTATTACATTTTGGTTGGATACACATTTTCTAAAATAAAAAAAATAAAATAAAGATAACTTACATTCTTCTTTGTTTGACTTCTATTGGAGAATCCTCTGTCCCAAGGTCTGTGTGTTCAACATCATCTGGTCACTTCAACCGTGCTTCATTGTAATTATGGGACGGTTCTTTTTTTGTAGATACAGTCAATTGTTTTGCACAGGCAACATTTCAGATGAATCAATTTGACAGAACTCTGACATAATGTGAAATTATACAGTATGTCTTTATGATATATCAAGGTAAGATATTATTCTACATGTGTGGGACATGACATGTTTACTGGTGAATACACAGATATATCACTTGATTAGCTCAACATAAACAGATAAGATTGCATTGTGAATATTCTAGCACCGTGTGCATCCTTCTCCAGATTCTTCCTAATTTTTAATCACCTTGACGACTTCTATTTTGTTAGGTGGACACATACAGTACATTCATATGTACATTATATTAAACTTTGTTTAGTGATTGTCATCTCATGTTGGTCCTGTTATTAGAAGTCCAATTACTCTCCATACCAAAGTCAATTTTCATTGAGCCCAAAAACTGAAAGATATACATAAAAAAAAATCACTAAACTGTTTTGTTTTAAGACACTGATCCTTATGAATCATCATTATAATCACAATAATGTCTGGTGTACTATATAGATGCATACTAAAACATAAATTCATTTCTGCACTTGTTATTTTGAAATCATTCTGCATTATCAGAACCTGCTAAAAATAAGATACACAATAAAACACTGTAAATTATAACAATTACATCACTGGATATGTGAGATAAAGTTACTTATGGTCAGTGTTGGGTGCAACAGATTTTGAATAATAAAATCGATTACTGTTTCATTATGATTACATTATATTATTAGGCACCGCAATAAATTAGTAGCTTTTTAATTAATTTGTTTAGTAGGCCTTGAGTGATAGCGTTAAAACACTGAAAGTGATCTCGTGACTACAGAAATATCAACTTACAAGAAGACACCAGGATAATGTCGCAGTGCAGTGTCGTCATAGAAACATCGCTCATCTCGCAGCACTCATGGAAGAAAAAAGTTTCGATCCACATTCGGCGGGAACAGCAGTTTACATTTAAACAACCAACGGTCTCGATGTAGAAAAGAAAGTCCCGCCTTAAAGGTAAGAGATCCAATCACATTTTACATTCAGAATCACCTGTCAGTCATCTCGTGTACACGCATGCGCTTTAGCTGAAACAGTCAGAAAATTATTATTTTTTGTTATCTGAGCTAAAGAAGTTTAAATGTGTTCTTTGAATGTAATATTGACCAACTTTGACCTATTTGTAATCAAACATATTCAATATTTGATTAATATTTGAGATGGAAAAAATAAATACAAACATGGATCATGCATGTACTGCAATCTGGACCATCTGCAGTGGCTTAATTGTGTTAGCTGAGAGGTTAGCCAACAGATTATTTTTGTAGTCCAGTCTTGAAATGACCAGAGCTTGGATCAGGAGCTGTGTAGAATATTCAGACAGGAAAGGTCTGATTTTCCTGATGTTTTAAAGCACGAACCTGCAAGAC
Source organism: Xyrauchen texanus (assembly GCF_025860055.1). Lineage (NCBI taxonomy): Eukaryota > Metazoa > Chordata > Actinopteri > Cypriniformes > Catostomidae > Xyrauchen > Xyrauchen texanus. The sequence continues at coordinate 39,550,082 of NC_068310.1, read as the reverse complement.
TAGAATAAGAATATATATAAGAATATAATGAAAGATAGCAACACAATAGCTCAGATTTTAAGCACCTGAAAAATAGGTTTCAAATTTTAATTATTTCTCTATAGAATCAAATATTTGGGACTGGGTCAGTCAAAATTAAAACACCCTGAGTGTATGCTTTAAGCGAACAACATACAACATACAAGGCTTAAATTAATTAATTCTACATTTTTTTTTTGTTTTAAAAACATGTACACCACGTTTTTTTACATTGCTGATAACTGAGGGCCATGTCTGGTTGGGCCAAACAAAAAATGATGAGCACAACATTATGACTGCACTAAAGCAACCTGTCAGTAGAGCTCATTTCTGGCAGTAATATCCAGAAATGGCCCAATCACGGCCCGCTTCACTACCAAGAATATTCGAAGAATTAACCAATCAAGCGCACGTCACTACCTGGTTGCTACCAGGAATTGACTAATCACGGCCCATACGTCACTTGGAGTCTTCGAGAAATTGGCCAATGAGGCGCGCGTCTCTACCTGGTTGCCAAGAGGAATTGACCAATCAGCAGAAGAGCGATGCTGCAGCGGGTGTTATAATAAACATTTCGTTCGGCGCACAAGTGTTTCTTCTGATTCGAGATTACAAATCCTTTGTTTTGGACGTCGTTGAAACTGAGGTATGTTTCTCTGTCTCTCTATATATATATTTAGACAGTATATAAATGCACGTATATGTGTATTGTACTTTACTGTAAGACCTGTACACATATCCAACACATATCCAACTTTAAGCATTTAAAAGTACTTTAAACTTTCAGAACGGGTACCACACAAAATAAAATATAAATATCGTCTTTGCCCAACCACCTAAGCCCGGTTAATTGTTGTAATATTGGGGAGAAATGCTTATTTCAATGAATAGTATAATAATTGTTTTTGTTCGACAACCCTTTTATACAAAGCATAAAGCTATAAAGCCTAAAGTATGAAATAATAATCAGAAAATACAAATTTAAAATCAGGTTCTATTAAGGGGGCCTTGTATAAACCTTGAATCTAATAAATATTCAAGCGCATTTTGTTATATTGTATATTGTATCGTTGTGGCACTGTACTGTATCTCTGCTATATGTTGAGAAAGTGTTAATGACATTCTCTAAAGACAAAATCGTTTCAATTTGAAAAGACTGCAAATGTATTAAAACAAACAAATGTCATAATACTCAGAATTATGATGATCATATATTGATGATTTTCATCACATTAAAGGGATTGTACATTAAAAAAAGGCTAAATGAAAATTATCATTTATTTACCCACATGACTCATTACTTTCTTTATTCTGCTGAACACAAACAGAGATCACATGGTCATACACATCTGGGATGGCATAAGGGTGAATAAATTATAAGATTATTTTCATTTCTTGGGGAACTTATCTCAAATGCATCATTCAGTATTCTTCACATGTATAAACTGATCCACTTATCAAGAAGACTAAGAACAGTACACTCAGATGACTGAATGATATAGTAATATTTAACATTTGTTTGAACTATTTGCTTAAAGTGTAAAAAAAAACGTAAAAGTGTTAAGTTGGCAGTACGAGGCTGTTCCATATTGTGAATATAGTCACGGATGAAGTCACACTGATGCCTAACAATATGCAATATATTTCAAAATGTATCATACCATACTGCTTAATTAATACACAGGACCTCATATACATTACCACAATTACCAGTTTTGATACATGGACATAGGGACAGTCTATAGAGCCTACAAACAGCTTCTCAAATTACATTAGTAAATGCTATGCTTGCTGTTTACGACTTTTGGGCTTTTATATATAACATGTTATAACTTACTGTGTCAACAGCAACAGAACAGCACATAATAAGTCAGCTTGAACATTTAAAAGAAGAGGTGGCTGTGATCAAGCAGCTTTTATTGTCTTTGACAAATCGCAGCTCTCAAGCTGCAGTCCTACCAGAGGGCATCCGTTTGCCACTGAGCAACATGCAGGACCTCGGAATAGTTGAAAATAGGCTTAAGGAGGAGGCCTGCTACAGTGAGGCCTGCTACAGTGAAATAGTTTCTTCAAATACCATATTCTATAATTACAAGTTTATTACATTTTCCATTACAGTTTTCCATTACATTTTTCAACAGTCTTATGAGTACACTAATACATTATTACCTCTATTTAGGCAAAGTATCTGGCAACAGTTGGGGGTCCCATCCCATCCTTGTGCGCATGCTAACTACCCCACTTGCTCAACAATTGTGCTGACGGCTCTGGCCAGAAGTTGGCCTTTGTGGATATGCTGGTCTGCAGAGCAGTCATAGGTACATTATGTAATATACATGTGTGATAAGACCATAGAAGGGGAACAAAATCAAAAGTTAGAATTGAATTTTAAAGGCCAAATTACAGAATATTTTTCAGTTTTGATTTCTGATTTCCGGGCTCACAATGGGCTGTCCACTTCGGGCCCACATTTTCTGCCTGCAGTGGTCCCACACAGGCCCCAAATAGGCATGGTTGCTTCATCTATGCTGAGATCTACAAGAGGCAGGCAGAGCTACGAGGTGAGACGGTGGTGTCATCAGGCTGGAACGACAGGTAGAGCTGTTTGTCATCTGTGTAGCAATGGTGGGAGAAGCCATACCCCTTAATGATAGGCCCATGTGATGTAGTGTAGATCGAAAACAGAAGTGGTAAATTACCACTGGTGTGACTTGGACACCTCTCCTCTCCAGGTTACCTTAAAGGATCTGCCTGTGATGTATGAGTCAAACATCCAAGTGCAATTCCTGTGATGCCCAGGTCAGAAAGTGCGAACAGGAGAATCTGGTGGTTAGTTCATGTTATGTAATGTTAACAAATGTAACCATATTTTAAAGTGTTACAAATATAATAATAAACCCCATAATAATAAACATAGTAACACTCATTACACAACTCTATTCAAAATGTAAAAGTATTCTATTCTAAATTATTTACACCAAACCACAAATGCTGTCCCATAAATGCAGCTGTGAAGTAAAGCCTCTTTCTACTTGTGTAGAATCATCAGGTGTTGTTGTGAATAAGGAAACCCCTCCCACTTTCATAGGTAACCAGGAAGAAATCTGAGACTGACACACCTGTTAATTTAATTTCCTTTATTTTTCCAGGAAGGTCCCATTGAGATTAAAAGAAATCTCTTCCTCCAGGGAGTCCTGGCCAAGATGGCCACACTACAAAATTACACACAAACACACAACATATATAAAACATTCCAGAAAGTCAGAGCACAACATTCATCATAAATCAAGTAAAACAACAACATGATTCAATCATTGTATACTGTAGTAAATTTTTAAATACATTCAAAGGAGGAATTGTTTCTAGAGGGACAGTAGCTTGAAATTCATTCCACAGCCATGGAGCATAGTAGGAGAAAGATGATTTTCCATGCTCTGAATGTACCCTAGGTACTACTAATTTAAACCCATTAGATGATCTAGTGCTATAGTTCTTTCTACATAAACATAGAAGACTAGTAATGTAATTTGGAAACATACCCATCAATGTCTTTACAATAAATACTAACATATGGGATTTCCTTCTTTGATATAAAGAGGACCAACCCAAATAGTTGTACAACAAACAATGATGAGTACGTGAACAAGAATTTGTTATAAAACGCAGTGCAGCATGATAAACGCCATCCAGCCTTTTCAAAAGATATGTAGAAGCATGCATGTAAACAACATCACCATAGTCTAAAATAGGTAAAATAGTACTCTGTATTATTCTCTTTCTAGCTGTAGAGGAAAAAAATTGTTTTTCCCGAAAAAGAAAACCCAGTCTTGGTTTAAGCCTTTTCACCAAGTAATTAATGTGAACATCAAAGGCTAACTTCTCATCGAGCCATATTCCTAAGTATTTATAAGTTGGTACTCTTTCTATTTGTAAACCCTCAATAGTCAGAATAGGCATAACAGTAGACATAGAACGGCTACGTGTAAAAAGAATATACTTTGTTTTATTTACATTTAAAACTAATTTTAGTTTCAACAAAGTAAGCTGAAAAATATAAAATGAATCCTTAAGAATTTCAATAGCCTGAGACACAGAGGATGCAGTGGAATAAATAATTGTATCGTCAGCATAAAAATGTAGCTTTGCCGATTGTATTCCCTGCCCCAATTCATTAATAAAAATAGAAAAAAGAAGGGGTGCCAGCAAAGAACCTTGCGGGACACCCTTCGTGACTATTACCATGGATGAGGTGTAATTATCTACAGCAACACATTGAGTTCTATCCGATAAATAATTTTTAAACCAATTCACAGCCGAATTATCGAGGCCTACACTTTTAAGCCTCTGTAACAGTAAGACATGATCCACTAAGTCAAACGCTTTTGTCAAATCAACAAATAAGGCCGCACAATGTTGTCTATTATCGAGAGCAGTGATTAAATCATTAGTGACTAATGTAGTAGCTGTTATCGTACTATGGCCTGCTCTAAATCCTGACTGAAATGCGTTCAGAATATTATGACTAAGTAGATATTCTTTCATTTGATCATTTATAATAGATTCAAAAACTTTTGCTAAAACCGGTAATTTAGAAATCGGACGATAATTATTCAGATCGGAAGGATCGCCTCCTTTTAATAAAGGCATAACCATAGCCGATTTCCAAGATGGCGGAATTACATTAGTGGATAGACTCAGGTTGAAAATCGATGCAATAGGTTCGGCAATAATATCTGCAGACAATTAAAAAAAAATTGGTTCAATTTGGTCAGACCCGCCTGATTTCTTACAATCTAAATTTAGGAGTAGATTATGAACTTGGGACGGCAATACAGGAGCACAAGAAAATAAAACTGATTCACTATTAGTCAAGTCATCAGTTCTCTGTTCATCAATGACCAACGAATTGTCTGTTATCGAACTAGCTGAAATAAAATGACTATTAAACGTATTAACAATATCAGCCTTGTCTGTATTCAGTCTTTGATTCAATTTTAAAACTTTTGGAAGATTAGTAGATGTATTTGATCCTATAAGAGATTTCGTTAGTTTCCAAAATTTAGAAGGACAATTCATGTTATCATTAATCAGGTTTAAATAATATTGACTCTTCGAACTTTTTATTAATTTTGTACACTTATTTCGTAATAATCTATATTGAGACCAGTCCTCCTCACCATTTGTTTTCTTTGCTTTAGACCAAGCCACATTTCTTTGCTTAATAAGATTAGAGACGGATTCATTGAACCAAGGATTATTTCTACCTCTCACCCGAAATCTACATAAAGGAGCATGTTTATCACAAATTTGTAGAAAGATAGATTTGAAATAATCCCAAGCATCAACCACATCAGGTATAATTGAAACCAACTGTAAATCACTATTATATACATCATGCAAAAAAGCCTGTACATTAAAATTTTTAAATTGACGTTTAAATATAAATCTGGGTGAACTCTTAGGCATCTTAAAATTTCTCACACAGGATATTGCGCAATGATCGCTAATATCATTACAAAAAATTCCTATTGCAGAGAAAACATGGGGTATATTAGTTAAAATAACATCAATCAATGATGATTTACTCATATCCTTTCCATTTAGGCGAGTTGGTGTATTTATCAATTGCTCCAAACACAAGGAATTACAAACATCCTTAAAATGATCGGATGACGGAGACAACCAGTCCCAGTTTAAATCCCCCATTATAACTACATCAAAGTTGGACCAATTGTGAAGCAAATCCGTAAGCAATGAAATTGCCTCACTTGAAGCTGAAGGTGGCCGGTAACAACCGACCACCATCATATCAGACCCATTAGATAAAAATACTTTAATAGCTAAAAGTTCAAAACACTTTGTAAAACTAACTGACTGATTACAAATACAATTCACATTTACTTTAGTATAGACTGCAACCCCTCCTCCTTTTTTACTACGGTCGGCTCTAAAGACATTATATCCATTAATGTGTATCATATCATCTGTAATTTATTTTTTCAACCAAGTCTCTGTGAGAATTATGATATCAGCATCAGTCGAATCTACCCATATTCGCACTGCATCAATCTTATTTACCAAACTTCTCACATTAAGATGAAAAAATCGTATGCCATTACTTAATTTAAGTTCCTCTGGTGTTTGAAGTTGGACCAACTCTGTGCCTGGGTTGGGGTGCATACCTGAAAGCAACAGCAGAAGCACAAACCACTTTCTCCTCGCCACATCGCAACTCGGATTGCTGTCGTCGCAAATAGATGTAGCATGATGAGTCAGTTTTCCATTTCCTCTCACCAAGAGGCAACACAACCTCTGCGGTGAGTCTCGTGACCAAACAGACAACCAAGAGGAGATTTCAAGACCCCTTAACGACGACACAGCCCAAAGTTCGGTCCATTCCACAGCGGTCCCAGCACACGAAACCCACAGACATAATCCACGTGCGTGTCTCTTCCACCCGACAACAAACGACACGACATCCGCACCAACCGCAAACGGCTCCTCAATCCGCCCGGTAACGGCATCAACATACGTAGCCCACAGACACGGCGCAAATAAGCGTCCCTCCTGCTCGACAGCAGACGATACGCCGCTCACACCAGCCATAGGCAACTTCCACATCACGGAACAAAGTAGGCATATTGGCATATACACCCACATTTTGCAGCATAGGATGGTCTGGAGTTAATAAGTAAAAACCCCCCAAAAATATATATATATGTATTTAAAATAAAAATAAAAAATTTGCGTAAACACACCGATAACGACTATGGTAAACTTTAGACAACTGAATACAGACAAACACTTGCGGCCATCTTGGAATTTTTGTTGATCTACAGTTTTAGATCACGTCTGACCTGAAGCTCATTCGACTGAAGAACACTGAATAATTTGATCAGGATTAGGACAGTAATATTTGGGATGCACATTATTGAAATGCTCTGCTGTGAATGTGAAACTCTTTGATTTAAAAAAAGAATACTGCGTGTTAAAACGGGATTAGTAAACTGAAAGTGAAACTTTGAAGAAGGATTTTGACGTGTGACTCAGAAAATGGCGTCTACATCTTTTTCTGAGGAGGATTTCTCTTGTCCTGTGTGCTGTGATGTTTTTAAAAATCATGTTGTTCTGTCCGGTTGTCACAGTGTGTGTGAAGAGTGTATTCAGAAGTTTTGGGAAAGTAAAGGGTCGAAAGAATGTCCAGTTTGCAGAAGTAGATCAACTTTAGATCATCCTCCATTAAATCGGGATTTGAAGAACCTGTGTGAGACTTTCTTACAGGAGAGAAGTCAAAGATCTTCATCAGGATGTGAAGCAGTCTGCAGTCTTCATGAAGAGAAACTCAAACTCTTCTGTCTCGATGATCAACAGCCGGTGTGTTTGGTGTGTCAAGATTCCAGAAAACACAATTTCTGTCCTTTAGATGAAGCTGTCATCGATAATAAGGTCAGATCAATTATATTCAAAACATTTATCAAAACATCATAACGTATCGGTTACCTAACGTAACCTCGGTTCTCTCTAGATGAGGGAATGAGTATTGCGTAAGCTAGCTTACGCTACGGGAAAGATTCATCTTTTCTGAGATATTGAAGCCAAAAAATTATCCTTAATTTTTGTATCCATTGTCAACGCAGTGCGGCAGCTGCAGACCTTGAGCGGGCTAGCTAGCGAGCTCATAGGTTGCTCTGCGGCAACTGCTGCAGCCTATAGACGAGCTTGGGCGAACTCGCATCCAATGAGAGGCGTCCGCGCGCTCACTGCATCAAAGCCCGCCAAAATGGGCGTGACTTGAGTGCATATAAGCGTAGTTCGTGAGGCTGGAACCCTGGTTTTCATTGACTGAAGCGAAAAGTCGCCGTGGCACGAGCACGGCCGGCTACGCAATACTGTTCCTCATCTAGAGAGAACCGAGGTTACGTTAGGTAACCGATACGTTCTCTTACGAGAGGTTCTCTCGTATTGCGTAAGCTAGCTTACGCTCACGGGAACCCATTGTCGATGCCGTGCGCTCAAGCATCCACTGTATGAGCCCCAGGGAATTAAGGGGACCCGGGGGAGCCCTTATGAGTGGGGAAATAATATTTGGCCGGCAAGAATGCGGGTCATTGATTGCGTAATACATAAGCACATAGTGGGAAGGGAACGACAGAGCGGCGGTGCAGGTCTTGTGTGGAATGTGTCCCATCAGTGCAGCTCACCAGGGGAGCTGTAGCGTATTAAACCGCTAGTAGTTTTGCCTGCAGAGCGGGCACTTCCATATTGTAAAATCTGACAAAGGTGGAGGGGGAAGTCCATCCCGCTACCACACATATGTCGTGAATGGAAATCCCGCTGGACCATGCCCACGAGGATGCCATGCCTCTAGTGGAGTGAGTCCTAATGCCCAACGGGCATGGCAGGTCTTTTGACGCGTATGCAGCGATCGAGGGCGGCCGCCCTGTCGACGCTGAGAAGTCTGAGTTTGTTGAACTGGGCACTGTGAAGAGGCTCGTACAGGAGGCTGATCACGTGAGCGGCCTGCAGAGGAGCTAGCGCGACGCGGCAGGAAGAGGTTCATGCTTGGGTGGCTTTCTGGACTTCTGAGAAGCGGTCAACAATGCCACTCACCGCGGAGCCGAAGAGACCGGTCTGAGAGAGCGGTGCGTTGAGGAACGTGGAGCGCTCTGCTTCTCCCATGTCGGCTAGTGTTAGCCACAAGTGTCTCTCGGTCACAGTCAGCGATGCCATGCACTTCCCTAGAGCTTGGGCTGCAGCTTTGGTAGCGCGAAGGGCGAGATCTGTCGCGCTTCGTAGATCAGTAACAGCCTCTGGGTGCCTGCCTTTCTCATCCCACTCCCGAAGAAGGTCTGCTTGTAGGATCTGTAAAACGGCCATTGAGTGCAGAGCAGATGCGGCTTGGCCGGCGGCGGAATAGGCGCGGCCAACATAGGCGGAAGTCGTTCTGCAGGCCTTAGACGGGAGCACAGGCTTGGAACGCCATCTCGCGGAGGGCGGACAAAGGTGTGCTGCTACCGAGTCCTCGACTGGAGGGATGGAGGAGTAGCCTCTCTCAGTGGCGCCGTCCACCGACGCGAGAGAGGTGGAGACGTGGGAACGGGACCTCGCTGAAAAAGGAGCGTTCCACGACTTGCAAGCTCCGTGTGTAATTCCGGCAGGAAGGGAGCGGCCCGGGCCGCGGGTGTAAAGCGGCGATGGCTTTGAAAAAAGCAGCCGTCGAGTCTGTTGGGTGCCTGCTCAGGGGGCGGTGACCACTCGAGCCCGAGGCGGTCGACGGCCTGTGTGAGGAGGCGTGTTAACTCCCCTTCGACTCCGGCGCGGGTCCTGCTGGATTCCTGGGCCGAGGAGGAGGCTTGGGAGCCTGACCACTCCTCGCTGTCCGAAGCCATGATGGAACAGCGGCCCTTATCCTCCGCCTCATCAGCCGAGATGGCAGCAGTGCGGCCGCTCGTCGGCAACTGCGCGTCCCGGGGGGGCGGGGAGGGTGAAAGGGATGCTCGAGGGAGAGGCTCCGGCGAGGCAGTCGCTTCAACCACAGTTTCCGGCAGCCTTTGTGAGCGGCGCTTCTTCCTGCGCGGCTGAAGGTAAGGCGGCGCGGCGGTTTCTGCTTTGAGCGCTTCGAGTCGAGCCCGCAGGGTCGACATCGGCAGCTCCTTACAGAAATCGCATCCGCCCTCAGTGAGGGCGAGCTCTGCGTGCCCCAGTCCCAGGCAGAGAGCGCAGATGATGTGGCGGTCTCCTGTGCTGAGAAGGGCGCGACATGAGGCGCAAGTGGAGCGAGGCATCTTGAAAAAGACGCTCGTACTCTTTTGTGAATAGTTCGTGAGAACTAGCTTGCTGAATAAAAGGATACGTCGTCGGATGGCATAGCTTGCAGGATGGCTGAAGGTGGCTGAGACGGCCGGCTTCTTCTAGCGCTGTCCACGCTTGCTTGATGCCCCTCGAACTGCGACGCGGCTTCCAGGTCAGCGATGCGAAGAGCTTCGCTGAAGAGATGAAAATCAGGGTTCCAGCCTACGAACTACGCTTATATGCACTCAAGTCACGCCCATTTTGGCGGGCTTTGATGCAGTGAGCGCGCGGACGCCTCTCATTGGATGCGAGTTCGCCCAAGCTCGTCTATAGGCTGCAGCAGTTGCCGCAGAGCAACCTATGAGCTCGCTAGCTAGCCCACTCAAGGTCTGCAGCTGCCGCACTGCGTTGACAATGGATACAAAAATTAAGGATAATTTTTTGGCTTCAATATCTCAGAAAAGATGAATCTTTCCCGTAGCGTAAGCTAGCTTACGCAATACGAGAGAACCTCTCGTAAGAGAACTTGCAGCATACTTTATGATTGAATATATAGTTCTTCTGGAAAGTATTCACAGCGCTTCCCTTTTACAGCCTTATTTCAAAATGGATTACATTTTTTATTTTCCTCAAAATTCTACAAACAATACCCCATAATTACAATGTGAAAGAAGTTTGTTTGAAATCTTTGCAAATGTATTAAAAAAACAAAACAAAAAAAAAACCAAATCACATGTACATAAGTATTCACAACCTTTGCTCAATACTTTGTTGAAGCACCTTTGGCACCAATTACAGCCTCAAGTCTTTTTGTGTATGATGCTACAAGCTTGGCATACCTAATTTTGGGCAGTTTCTCCCATTTTTCTATGCAGGACCTCTAAAGCTCCATCAGGTTGGATGGGGAGCATCGGTGCACGGCCATTTTCAGATCTCTCCAGAGATTTTCAATCGGGTTAAAGTCTGGGCTCGGGCTGGGCCAATCAAGGACATTCACAGAGTTGTCCCGTAGCCACTCCTTTGTTATCTTGGGTGTGTGTTTAGGGTCATTGTCCTGTTGGAAGATGAACCCTCTCCCCAGTCTGAGGTCCAGAGCACTCTGGAGCAGGTTTTCATCAAGGATGTCTCTGTACATTGCTGCATTCATCTTTCCCTTGATCCTGACTAGTCTCCCAGTTCCTGCCGCTGTAAAACATCCACACAGCATGATGCTGCCACCACCATGCTTCACTGGGATGGTATTGGCCAGGTGATGAATGGTGCCTGGTTTCCTCCAGACATGACGCTTGCCATTCAGGCCAAATGGTTTAATCTTTGTTTCATCAGACAAGAGAATTTTGTTTCTCATGGTCTAAGAGTCCTTTAGGTGCCTTTTTGAAAACTCCAGGCAAGCTGTCATGTGCCTTTTACTGAGGAGTGGCTTCCGTCTGCCCACTCTACCATACAGGCCTGATTGGTGGAGTGCTGCAGGGATGGTTGTTCTTCTGGAAGGTTCTCCTCTCTCCACATGAGAAACGCTGGAGCTCTGTCAGAGTGACCATCGGGTTCTTGGTCACCTCCCTGACTAAGGCCCTTCTCCCCCGATCGCTCAGTTTGGCCGGGCGGCCAGATCTAGGAAGAGTCCTGGTGGTTCCAAACTTCTTCCATTTACAGATGATGGAGGCCACTGTTGGAGGTCCCTCATTGGGACCTTCAATGCTGCAGAAATGTTTCTGTACCCTTCCCCAGATCTGTGCCTCGATACAATCCTGTCTCGGAGGTCTACAGACAATTCCTTGGACTTCATGACTTGCTTTGTGCCCCGACATGCACTGTTAACTGTGGGACCTTATATAGACAGGTGTGTGCCTTTCCAAATCATGTCCAATCAACTGAATTTACAACAGGTGGACTCCAATCAAGTTTAAGAAACATCTCAAGGATGATCAGTGGAAACAGGAAGCACCTGAGCTCAATTTTGAGTGTCATGGCAAAGGCTGTGAAAACTTAAGTACATGTGATTTTTTTTATTTTTTTATTTTTATGAATTTGCAAATATTTCAAACAAACTTCTTTCAAGTTGTCAATATGGGGTGTTGTTTGTAGAATTTTGAGGAAATTATGAATTTAATAAATTTTGGAATAAGGCTGTAACATCACAAAATGTGGAAAAAGTGAAGCGCTGTGAATACTTTCCGGATGCACTGTATTAACAAATAATTACAGACAGTAAATTAAGATTATTCTGGTCAAACTCATAATGATCTAAAAGCAGAACAGGGCTGGAAAGTAAGAACTCTTTATATTAACATGTCCATTTCTTTCAGGAGAAACTCAAAACTGCACTAAAACCCTTACAGGAGAAACTGAGAATATTTGAGGAGTTTAAACAGAATTTGGGTCAAACTGCAGAACATATTAAGGTTTGAATTAAACTGTGTAATTAAAGAGTGTGAAACATCCCATTTTTGGAAGTGTATATTGATATACGGTTTGACCATCAGATCTTTCTCTGAAATGTCTTTTGTTTCAGTTTCAGGCTCGACACACAGAGAGGAAGATTAATGAGGAGTTTGAGAAACTTCACCAGTTTCTACATGATGAAGAGGCAGCCAGAATAACAGCACTGAGAGAGGAAGAGGAGCAGAAGAGTCAGATGATGAATGAGAAGATTGAGAAAATGAGCAGACAGATTTCATCTCTTTCAAACACAATCAGAGTCATAGAGGAGCAGATGACAGCTGAAGATCTTTCATTCCTACAGGTGGAAACAATGAACATTTATACAACTTCAATATTCATTATACTGGAGACAAATGTCAGTTTCAAACATTAAAAGCAAATTCAGTTTGGATGAATAATCTGTGTTTCTTTCTTTTTACAGAACTTGAAGACCACAATGGAAAGGTTTGTATTGTGTTTCCTGTTTCTCGGTTCTGAACCCAAATCAACATGACTGACTCCTGAATGTTTTTCAGAACCCAGTGTACACCAGCAGATCCAGAGAACATTTCAGGAGTTCTGATCAATGTCCCAAAACATCTGAGCAACCTGAAGTTCACTGTGATAAAGAAGATGCAGGAAAATGTTCAATACAGTGAGTTGAGAATACAACAATGAATTCATAATGATCATTTGTGTTATTTGATGTGTGTTTGAGTGTGTATCTGTCTTCTCTCTTCAGCTCCAGTGACTTTGGACCCCAACACTGCTGACTGTAAACTCATCGTGTCTGATGATCTGATCAGTGTGAGACTCAGCTGCTTCCTGATAATACTGAGAGATTTGATGTGTATAAGTGTGTTTTGGGTTCATACGGTTTTAATTCAGGGATTCACTGTTGGGATGTTCAGGTTGGAGACTGTACACGCTGGTGTTTGGGTGTGATGACAGAATCTGCTCAGAGGAAGAATGAAATATTGTCCAGGAGTGGAATCTGGTGTGTGGGGTTTAATGATGGTGAATATGGTGCAGTCATTACACCTGATCAAGAATCTCATGTCTCAATGAAAGAGAAACTCCAGAGAATCAGAGTTCAGCTGGACTGTTACAGAGGAAAACTGTCATTCTCTGATCCTCTCACTAACACACACATACACACTTTCACACACACGTTTACTGAGAGAATATTTCCATGGTTCGGTGTTTACTGTACAATTTCTCCTCTGATGATCTTACCAGTGAACTCCTCTGAAAAAAGACTTAAGAATGAAATTACAGATTAAACTTGTATCTACAAAAGTTGAGTTTCTGTAGAAGACAGACTAATGAAATGTGTCTTTGTAGCATCAGCTGTTAATTCATTTATTCTGACATGTTTTAATGCTTTTTAATGATGCTGGCTAAGATGTGAATTCATATGGGAGATCAGTGATTTACTGTACATCTTAATAATGTGATCTCGGGTTGTTATTGATCATTATATGACAGAGATGCTTCAGTTGTTCTGCAGGCAACTCAGCTTTATGGTCTGATAATAAAGTCTATTCTTCTGAAGTAAAAAACTCCTTAAGACTTTGAGTGATTTTTCACAAATTGGGCAGAAACCACTACACTATTCGCATTGACAATCTCATTTGCTCCAGGAGACCTAACCAGTTCCCCAATCCTTTCAGTCAAACAAATCAACCCAGTGATGACACTGAGACCATGCAGGTTGGTCGTACTCATCTGTCCACAGAAGAGCGTGAACATTGCATCAATAATCATCTCGGTTTATATTGTGGCCAAGCGGGACATCTGAGAGATAACTGCCCTACATGACCCTATCAATGACAGAGTCACAGGGTGAGTTTGTTGATTTACTCTATCCAAACTACTGCTTGTTTTGAAGTGCCCATAACATTAACATGCCAATCAGATACCATCAACACCAAAGCCTTATTAGAATCGGGGGCAGCGGGCAACTTTATCGATGAAACATTAGCCCGACAGCACAAGATACCACTAATCCATGCTACACTCTCGGCCTTGGTAAGGGGAGGAAACACTAAGCTTCACTGGACTACGGACGCCATTCAAGCCATCAATGAACTTCTGCTCCCATTCTGCATCACCCTGACCCCAACGCACCTTTTGTGGTAGAAATAGATGCATCTAACACCGGTATTGGTGCCATCCTCTCGCAACGCCAAGGTAATCCTCCTAAATTTTTCCATGTGCTTAATACTCATGCAAACTTTCCTCTGCTTTAACAGAATTACGATGTGGCAATCATGAACTGCTTGCCATGAAAGCAGTATTTGGAGATTGGCGACACTGGCTGGAGGGGGCCAGACATCCATTTCTGGTATTAACGGATCATCACAACCTGGAATACCTACACTCAGCCAAAAGACTAAATCCCAGATGGGGCAGATGGGCACTGTTCTTCACTTGAATTAACTTCTCAATTACTTATCTAAAGCTAATTACTTAAAGAAGCTAATCAGAGATTGCATCTGCTCTGTGCTGCCTGACTCACTGGACTCACTGCAGACCGCAGTTTGCATACCGCAACAACCGCTCCACTGATGATGCCACTGCATCTACACTGCACACTGCTCTATCCCACCTGGAAAAAAAGGAACACACACTGTGTGCGATAACGCTGTTTGTAGACAACAGCTCAGCATTCAACACCATAGTGCCCTCCAAGCTTGATGTGAAACTCCGGGCTCTGGGCTTAACCAGCTTGCTGTGCAGCTGGATCCTGGACTTCCTGTCAAGCAGACGTCAGGTGGTTAGAATGGGCAGCAACATCTCCTCTTCACTGACCCTCAACACTGGAGCCCCGCAGGGCTGTATTCTCAGCCCACTCCTGTATTCCCTGTACACACATGACTGTGTGGCAACACATAGCTCCAATGCCATCATTAAGTTTGCTGATGATACGACAGTGGTAGGTCTGAACACTGACAATGATGAAACATCCTACAGAGAGGAGGTGCACACTCTGAAACACTGGTGTCAGGAGCACAATCTCTCCCTCAACGTCAGTAAGACCAAGGAGCTTGTAGTGGACTTCAGGAAGAAAGACAGAGAACACAGCCCCATCACCATCAGTGGAGCACCGGTGGAGAGAGTCAGCAGCTTCAAGTTCCTCGGTGTCCACATCACTGAGGAACTCACATGGTCCGTCCACACTGAGGCCGTTGTGAAGAAGGTTCACCAGCCCCTCTTCTTCCTGAGACGGCTGAGGAAGTTTGGAATGAACCACCACATCCTCACACGGTTCTACACCAGCACTGTAGAGAGCATCCTGACTGGCTGCATCACCGCCTGGTACGGCAATAGCACCGCCCACAACCGCAAAGCCCTGCAAAGGGTGGTGCGAACTGCCAGACACATCATCGGAGATGAGCTTCCCTCCCTCCAGGACATATAAGGTGGTGGGTGAAAATGGCTTGGAGGATCATCAGAGACTCCAGCCACCCGAGTCATGGGCTGCTCTCACTGTTACCATCAGGCAGGCGTTATCGCAGCATCAGGACCCGCACCAGCTGACTACATGACAGCTTCTTCCCCCAAGCAATCAGACTTTTGAACTCTTGATCTATCACAATCAATATACATCAGAACTGCACTTTATTAATCTTATTATCTCACACTGGACTGTCATAATTATATAAATTATATTACTTTACTGTATATTCTATTTTTATTGTATGTGTATTCTATATTGTGTGTGTTGTTTACTGTACATTGTATATCTAATATACACATAATTACACAACACAATAATAATATGTAAATTGTGTTGTGTAAATATGTTTTTTATTGTAATTGGTATATGTCATGACTGCTATGTTGTGTAAGGGGGAAAGGGGATAAGGTAAAGGAGGAATAGGGAAGCGACCCAACTGGCCCAAGGACGGTATCCAATGGCATGGCTGAAGGTCTCCTGCGTGTTCTGTCTTTATCGTACGCATTCAGTTTAAGTGATTTAATTCCAATTATATAACTATATTATTAATTTTATGATCCTTGTTTATTTTATCTGACTCCAATTATAAAAGTTACTAAGGATATATTAATGTTATAATCTTAGTTATTATTATTAAATTTTATTTAACATTGAATCATCGTATTTAACTATATTTTATATTGTACTCGTTCATTCAGATTCCGGTCGCTTAGAGAGTCTCGCGCTGGACATATACGCAGATCTCACGGTCACAAATACACCAGTATTGTAATTAAAACAGTAATTGACTAAATACTAATTAGATGGATGCTCATGTTTGCCCTTATATCTACAAGTATTTTGTTTAGTCCCCTTAGATAGTAAACACTTAATTAGAGTAACATTTCTACCCAGAGGTCATGACCACTAAATTTACAAAGATAGACCAACATACCCAAGTTAAAATAGTTTCATATAATGATCATGCCATAGTTTCCTATGAACACTTAGCAAGAAAATATTACAATAACCAGAGGTTTAAAATTCACCCTATTTAGGCTTGGTCGACACTAAACAGAAATTCCCTCCGTTTATAGTCGGAGCTCTAAAGTCTCAGTCGGTGTGCCCCATGCTCCACTCAAAACCTGGTCGAAGATTTGCGGAAACATGGATTTAACGTAATCTACTAAAGACAATAGTTTCAGAGTAAATCAGAATAAATTCAAATGTAACAATTTATTTACCAGGTAAAATAATAAATTCATCAATTCCAATTAGACAATAATAAGTCAAATTTAGACATTTCATCTGACTATAGAGAACCATGAACAATGTGCCACATATCCTTAAATACCCAAACCATGAACAAAGGGAATTTTGGGAGTGGTTAGGTTTGGAAGTCCTGGGGACATACCTCATTAACTTACAGGCAGGGATGGGGACAGACCTCCAGAATTATGCAGCATTTGGCCTTATAACGTTGTTACCAATAGATTTATAAACATGGGAAAGAGACAATATACCAGTCACACTGAGACATTTTAAATGATACCAAACATTATGCCTAGTCACATTATGTGTATACATCAGACATGATATTTTGATGCATGTAGATCTTGGGTGAGTTTGAAGTGATTCTGAGCTGAAGGGGAAGGAGGAGTTGAGGGGGGAAGATGTTTGTGAGTTTTTCGAGAATAGGCCTAAATTGGCCTGAGGTGAGGTAGAGATCAGATGTGAGATTTGTGTTTTATTGTTCGTGCTCAGTAGGAGGTGTTGACTCAGGTGAAAATGTTCTTCTGTGTGAGTTTTTATGACTTGGTTCTTGCAGATTTATTTGACTTTTACGTCATCTTAATGTCAGCCTTACAGTTGCTCGGAACTGCACACAAGACTTTGACCCACTGTTGCACTTGTGTGTATGGTTGTGTGACAATAAAAAGTGATATGATTTGATATGATATCGTATGATATGGCAAACATGAGGGTTAAAATACAACGACAAGGGTAGCAAGATAATCAATGAACAGACAGAACTATACAACTCATTCCACACACACACACACACACACACTCACAAAATGTGTTATTTGTTAGGGTTTTACTGTTAAATGCAGAGTAACAGGTTTCTGCATGGTGTTTGAAGATGCATTATAATGGCAAATAAAACAATTGTGAGCAAATTAGAGTTTACATTTCTTTGAGTTCAACACAAATTCACAGTATCTACAGTTCAACAATAACCTACTCTGGGGACATTAACTCAGTCCACAAAACCCTTGTGTCTAAACCTGTTTTACTTAAAGATTATCCAACAAAAAAGTAGTCTAGTGTACATAGTTTATTCAGTGCCCTCCACCAGGCACGTGCACACATAGACATCAAAAGGGGCTTGAGCACCTGCCCTTTTTATTCCTGGAGAGAAAGTGCCCTTTTTTCTGGGGTGCGTTTTAAAAAATTTTTTTTTTAATAATATATATTCCTGTTTGCGCAGAATGCGCACAGCTTCCCTGTCAAAGCAAATATATTTATTGAATAGTGTATATAAATATCGGGTCAGGAGTTCTGAAGCGCTCCTGCGCTCCGCACATCGGCACATCTCTCACACACACACACACACACACACACACACACACACACACACACACACACACACACACAGCAGCGACCCCTCCCAGCAGTGTTTTTCTTGGCTTGTGTTGAGGTGAGTGGCGATGAACAAAAGATTAAACTACCAGTGCCTCGAATTTACTGCTGATTAGCCAAAGACAAATATAGTTAACCTGTGTCTTGCTAGCATGCATGCCTCATGAGCTACTTGCTAATGTAATAAGTTAGCTACAGTTTAGCTAAGGCAAATATATCATGGCCATACAGTTCTACTGTACTAAATGGGGACCCTACAGGTGAATACAGTGTGTGTGTGTCTAATAACATCTTCACAATCGATAAACTGATATGCAAATTAGGCGTCAACTAGTTAAAATGCGCATATTTGCATCTAATTGACAGGGCAATGCAGGTAAATAGGATAAACAAAATAATTAAAGCATATCACCACAGAACGTCCCCAGTTAATGACTTGCATACATCAAGAGTCTTTCCCCCTGAAATTTAGAAATCTAAATTGGTGAATTTAGAAGAAATCTACTGATGCAAACAGATGGAGGATAGTAGGTTTAAAACAAACTCCATCTAAATGTGGATTTTGAAGGTTTTATTTGATGATGATGATACAGTCCTCCCTCAAATGTGAAACTAAGTCCATGTCACCATCAGTTATTGTGTATGTGTGTGTGTACATGCATAGCAATAATAATATTATATTTTTGTATAATATATTATGTACATATTATGTTTTTGATTAAAACATTCAGGCAATTCAGTATTCTGATGCTTGGTTTCAAATTATTAGTAAAACACGCCCCTCTGCTTGATGCAGTTATTTAGGTTATTCTAAATATATACTTGAAACTAGTAGCATAGAAAACATGCACATTGTGGCATGGTTTCCTTTGCTGCTCTATACACCTAGTGAATACTAAGGAGACCGTGGATTCTGTGTGAACTGATTATTTTGTAGACATCTTTTGAAAATGAAACTATTGCAGAGGCATTCAGGTTTAGATTTTTTTTATCTGCTGGTATATGATAGAGTCCATGATGCCATGTATCCGAACAAGATGTCCAAGACCTCTGATAAAAACATTCCCACAACATTAAAGGTCCACCACCATGTTTAACAGTGGGCATGAGGTACTTTTCCATATGGTAACTTCTCTGTGTGCATCAAACCCATCTCTGGTGCTTGCTGACAAAAAGCTCTATTTTTGTTTAATTTGACCACCGAACCCCGTCCCATTTTAAGTTCCAGGTATCTGGCAAACTGAAGACGTTTGAATTTGTTGTTGGATGAGAGCAGAGGCTTTTATCCTGAAACTCTCCCAAACAACCAGTTATGATGTAGGTGATGTCTGATTGTAGTTTTGGAGACTTTCTGGCCCTAAGACCAAACTTAGTTCTGCAATTCTCCAGCTGTGATCCTTGGACATTCTAAGGCCACTTAAACCATCTTCCTCACCCTGCATGGAGACAATATAGACACACGTCCTCTTCCAGGCCGATTCGTGACATTTCCAGTTGAACGGAACTTCTTAATTATTGCCCAGATGGTAGAAATGGGCATTTTCAATGCTTTAGCTATTTTCATGAAGCCACTTCACATTTTTTAAAGCTCAACAACATTTTGCCACACGTCAGAATTATATTCTTTGCTCCATTGTGATGGATGAATTTGGATGGTCTGTTTCCTCATATTTATACCCCTGTGAAACAGGAAGTCATGGCTGAACAATTTCATGTTCCTTGTCACCCATGTGTTAGAAAAATGTAAAATATGAATAGAAATATACTTCATAAATATTTGACTCATAAGTAATTTCTAGGAATGTGGAAATAATTGTCAAATGTGTTTTGGAGAAAAATATTAATTATGAGATTTCCCCTTTCAATTATTTTAATTCAATTAAAGTTTAGCTTTTAGTGAACATTTTAAACTTTCTATTCTTCTGTCTTCATTTGCCTGTTACAAACACTGACTTAATGTGCCAGTGTTTGATTTGATTCATTATACTGTAATTGATCTCAAGCTCAGTATTGAAACTGTCCATCTGTGTGTATAGAATGTACATAATGTATGCAATTCACACCACAGATTATATATCTTATTTTTATTTCATTGAAGCAGTGAAGTAAATCCTCTCTCCAGGTCAACAAAACAATTCATACAGTATTTGTTGGTATAGAATAATAAGGTGTTCTTGTGTATAAGCAAACTCCGCCCACTGTCAAAGGTTAAAACTGAGACTGACACACCTGTTTATCAGCATTTCTAGTTCACCTGTCTGTCAGTCGAGTGAAAAACACAGAATATTCTGGAGATTATTGATCATTCTGATGCATGTTTTTGGATGTGAAGCTTTTTGATTTGAAACAGAATAATAAGAGTTCAGACCAACAACTGGAGAAAGTGAAACTTTGAAGATTTTTATTTGTAATTTCAAAAATGGCGTCTAAATCTTTTTCTGAGGAGGATTTCTCTTGTCCTGTGTGCTGTAATGTTTTTAAAAATCCTGTTCTTCTGTCCTGTAGTCACAGTGTGTGTGAAGAGTGTATTCAGAAGTTTTGGGAAAGTAAAGGATCGAAAGAATGTCCAGTTTGCAGAAGTAGATCAACATTAGATCATCCTCCATTAAATCGGGTTTTGAAGAACTTGTGTGAGACTTTCTTACAGGAGAGAAGTCAAAGATCTTCATCAGGATGTGAAGCAGTCTGCAGTCTTCATGAAGAGAAACTCAAACTCTTCTGTCTCGATGATCAACAGCCGGTGTGTTTTGTGTGTCGAGATTCCAGAACACACACAAATCACAAATTCTGTCCTTTAGATGAAGCTGTCATCGATAATAAGGTCAGATCAATTATATTCAAATCATTTATTGAAACAGCACAACTTGCAGCATACTTTATGATTGCATATATGAACAAATAATTACAGACAGTAAATGAAGATTATTCTGGTCAAACTCATAATGATCTAAAAGCAGAACAGGGCTGGAAAGTAAGAACTCTTTATATTAACATGTCCATTTCTTTCAGGAGAAACTCAAAACTGCACTAAAACCCTTACAGGAGAAACTGAGAATATTTAAGAAGTTTAAACAGAATTTGGATCAAACTGCAGAACATATTAAGGTTTGAATTAAACTGTGTAATTAAAGAGTGTGAAACCACATTTTTGGAAGTGTATATTGATATACAGTTTGACCATCAGATCTTTCTCTGAAATGTCTTTTGTTTCAGTTTCAGGCTCGACACACAGAGAGGAAGATTAATGAGGAGTTTGAGAAACTTCACCAGTTTCTACATGATGAAGAGGCCGCCAGAATAACAGCACTGAGAGAGGAAGAGGAGCAGAAGAGTCAGATGATGAAGGAGAAGATTGAGAAGATGAGCAGACAGATTTCATCTCTTTCACACACAATCAGAGTCATAGAGGAGCAGATGACAGCTGAAGATCTTTCATTCCTACAGGTGGAAACAATGAACATTTATACAACTTCAATATTCATTATACTGGAGACAAATGTCAGTTTCAAACATTAAAAGCAAATTCAGTTTGGATGAATAATCTATGTTTCTTTCTTTTTACAGAACTTGAAGAGCACAATGGAAAGGTTTGTATTGTGTTTCCTGTTTCTCTCTCGGTTCTGAACCCAAATCAACACGACTGACTCCTGAATGTTTTTCAGAACCCAGTGTACACCAGCAGATCCAGAGAACATTTCAGGAGTTCTGATCAATGTCCCAAAACATCTGAGCAACCTGAAGTTCACTGTGATACAGAAGATGCAGGAAAATGTTCAATACAGTGAGTTGAGAATACAACAATGAATTCATAATGATCATTTGTGTTATTTGATGTGTGTTTGAGTGTGTATCTGTCCTCTCTCTTCAGCTCCAGTGACTTTGGACCCCAACACTGCTGACTGTAATCTCATCGTGTCTGATGATCTGATCAGTGTGAGACTCAGTGAAGAGAAACAGCTGCTTCCTGATAATACTGAGAGATTTGATATGTATAAGTGTGTTTTGGGTTCAGAGGGTTTTAATTCAGGGATTCACTGTTGGGATGTTCAGGTTGGAGACTGTACACACTGGTGTTTGGGTGTGATGACAGAATCTGCTCAGAGGAAGAAGAACATATTCTCCAGGAGCGGAATCTGGTGTGTGAGGTTTTATGATGGTATATATGTTGCATTCATTTCACCTGATCAAACATCTCGTCGTGTCTCAGTGAAAGAGAAACTCCAGAGAATCAGAGTTCAGCTGGACTGTGACAGAGGAAAACTGTCATTCTCTAATCCTCTCACTAACACACACATACACACTTTCACACACACGTTTACTGAGAGAATATTTCCATTGTTCACTGTTGGCTGTAAAATTTCTCCTCTGATGATCTTACCAGTGAACTCCTCTGAAAAAAAGACTTAAGAATGAAATTACAGATTAAACTTGTATCTACAAAAGTTGAGTTTCTGTAGAAGACAGACTAATCAAATGTGTCATTGTAGCATCAGCTGTTAATTCATTTATTCTGACATGTTTTAATGCTTTTTAATGATGCTGGCTAAGATGTGAATTCATATGTGAGATCAGTGATTTACTGAACATCTTAATAATGTGATCTCGGGTTGTTATTGATCATTATATGACAGAACAGTTGAGCTGGACTGTGACAGATAACACACACACACACACACACACACACACACACACGCACGACGTTTATTAAGAGAATATTTCTATTGTTCAATTTTGTTCGTGACATTTCTTCTCTATTGATGTTACCAGAGAACTCCTAGAAAAAGAAGAAAATAAGTCTTAAATGAGTCTCTGAAGCACAAAGTCAGAATAAGTTTGTTTTGTCTATTAATTCCTTCACTTGTCTTTTCTGCTGTTAAAATACAAATAATGAAATCACACTTTTATTCATGGTTGAAAAATAAATAATTGTGGTTGAAGAAATGAGAATATCTCATGTGAGTAACGTCATCAATGTAACTTCAGGAGAACATGAACAGAGAAACACAAGCAGAAGCCACAACATCAGAACATATTTCAGACTTTATAGTGATCTAAAGCGAGCGGTTCTATGGACTTCACATTAGTCCACATTCAGAACTGACGTCTGAACAACCTTGAAGACAAAGATATTATCATCAATATTAATTATTGTTAGTATTTCACTATTTTCTGCTTTTTAAGTCTTTTTCAACTCAACTGTAATTTGTTACAATCAAATAATAAATAATTTCCCCATATAATATTAAGATTTGTTGCACTTTCCGGACAATTAACACATTTCTTCCCAAAATATTTTAATTGCAAATAATTTTATTAGTATGTGAAAATGTTACTGATTTAATTGTAAAGTACGTTTGTAAATATAAATAAATGTATTGGTAAACTATATATCATGTTAGTATTTGCTGCATTGATTTTATATTTTAATTCAAATTCTCATTACCAAAATATGTCCAGATGTTTATTTATTTATCATTTTTTTGTCATACATCATAATTTTCGTTCTTTTGATTTTGGGGTGAAATGCCCCGGACATGTTCTTGACAAGTTTAGCACAGCATGTACCTGTTCAGGTGAGATCTGTTGTGAATCTTTGTATTTTATGAATGGACCGTTAAACTCTGGGTCATCCATTTTTGAAATGTTTATAGACATGATTTGATAAATCTAAAGCGTGCAGCGGCATTACAATCTGAATTAACACCTGGAGGAACTTCAACTCTTCCATTCTTTCCTTTTTCCCTAAAAATAACATTTGAGACATTCCCAATACATAATAGTGGATATTAAGATTATTTTATAAAAACATGGAAGATAATGATGACATCAGAGTGTGAGCTCATGACTAACAAGCCACAATTTACCTCAAAGTCCACTTTACCTGTCAGCGTTTATAAAAGAACTGTTCAAAGAATAAAATCAATCTGACCCTTTCATACAAACAGATCCACACACTAAATGTGAACAAACTGAATACAAAAACTAAAATGTTTTTTAAAGTGGGGTATTTCCTAACGCCTGAGCTCTCTTCCTCTCTAGCTTTCACTCTTCTTTTAGTTTTTCTTTAGGAACGACGGGATGCGAAACTTTTTCTTCTTTGAGGGCGATTTGTTGGGAGATTCGTCACTGCTGTGACCTCCCACCGCATCATCACCAGCAACAGGCTCCTCCCACACTACCTGAGGGGTGGAGTCTGTCTCACAGGGGCGGGCTCTTCTGCAGGGAGGGTGGTGACTTCAGAGGCCTCATGGGGGGTCAGATCGGGGAGGGTCTATTGAATGTGGCGTTGTCATTCTCGTCTTTGAAGGTCTGCTCGTGTTGTGCCTCTGTGGTGAATGGGGTCAAAATGGAGGCGGAAGATAATAGTGACTTTGTAGAATGACTTATGACAAGTTTTACATCCAGGGGAAATTTAGACCTCAACAGTTCAGCTCAACTCACACAAAACACAAATTTGTTTTGCTACAATCTCTGAAAAACTAGAATATCTGTAATAGCGCACCGATTTCATGATATAGATGCAAATTAACACCTTCAATTACATCCTAATGCAATTACTTAGTGCACCTATTATGGTTTTAAACGTGCCCAATTTTGTTGCCCACGTTTTGTTTAAACGTGCCCAAGGTCTCATACAATAGATTTACATGCATCCATGATTAAAAAACACTTTAATTTGCTCATAATTGAACCTTTTTAATCCCCCAGTGTCAAAACCGACTAGTTCAATGATCCGTTCTAAACTCCTCCTTTCAGAGAGCATACTCTGCTCTGATTGGTCAGATGTCCCAGTCTGTTGTGATTGGTCTACCGCTTAGTGTAGTGTTTAAGGGCGGGTCAAAGCAGTTCACGAGCAGCCAATGAAGATGTCTGGATTTACTAATGACCCGTTTCAGGTGTTCAGAATCCGTTCTTTCTTTTGGGAGTCAAAAACTCCCAAAACTTTGATTTTCATTCATAAACAACTAATAAACTATCAATTAATCACAAACGTGCAAATCACATTGCAAGAGTCTAAATACCATTTGAATAAACACACCCTCTTGATATATTTCCAATGCATTTGCTTAGTATTAATTGATTAGTGGTGGTGGTGGCGTAGTGGGCTAAAGCACATACATGTAATCAGAAGGTTGCTGGTTCGATCCCCACAGCCACCACCATTGTGTCCATGAGCAAGACACTTAACTCCAGGTTGCTCCAGGGGGATTGTCCCTGTAATAAGTGCACTGTAAGTCACTTTGGATAAAAGTGTCTGCCAAATGCATGAATGTAAATTCAATATTTGCTTAATTGAGAACAGGAAGATGAGTTAAAAAGGAGTTCAAGTGAAACATCAAACTCAATCGTGTTTACTCACTATGGTAACAGGTATTCTTGTGCTTTCCATCTCCTGATTGTGACGCTGCCACGAAGAAGAAAAAGCACAAGTACAGAGAGAGAATGTCTTTGCAGATCAAATCACAGCCACCGTGTTAAATTAAAAAGAAATGAACAGAAACTTCACAGGTAAACACACCAGCAGAAGTAAAGAACGGTTGCTGAGCCATTCTTAAAGACCCCAGAGAAATGAGCATGAAGAGTGAAGGACAACATTAAAAGACAGGTGATTTAAAGACATTTCTCCTATTGGATTACACCTGAATTTAAAGGGATTAAATCTATCATGACATTCTGAACCCTAAACTACTGCACATGGATATATGCATGACCATATACATATCTGCCACTATGGTCATTTTTTATTAGCAGTATTTTTCCTAATTAGTCAAATATTACAAGCAGAAACATCGAGGCTTATTTAGTTCCAGTTTAAAACAGAAACATTCTTCTATGCAAAGTTTCAGAACATAAACAGATCGTCTTTACTGCTACATTTCCATGTTTCAATGCTTCAGATCACTTTATGTAACATTGTAATTGTTGCTTTTATATTTGGTGGAAAAAAGCAAACAAATGTGCATTAGATCAGCCATTATATTGTTATTATTTTACATCAAAATAATTAAATAAAATGTATTAATCATTTTCATTTCATATAGTTTAAAATGTCTATATTGCTGCATCTTTACCAACAACATGCCATATTAAAATCTCTATAAAACTGCTGCATTTAAATAAATATTCAGTTCTGTGATTCTCAAATGAAAAACACTAAAAGTTCATGATAATGTTACAATACTGATTGGAAAATTGCAATAAATTAGAAATAAAAAAGTGTGTGAGGCCAGACTATTTTCAGATTTTGGATGTAAACAAACTGTTATTGCTCTGTTATTACAAACAGCAATAAATGTTAATTAACAACCATAAAGACAGACATTAGCCGTAATGTTGCAGATATAAACCACTAGAACGAGCCCGTGCTCTGAGAGACCCTTTCTGTCAGGATGAACAAACCTTCTTCTACACACACAGGTGAGCTGGGGGGAGTGCAGGTGACACTGGGAACTTTGCCCTCTTCAATCTCCTGCGTCTGACCTACAGAGAACAGAACAGAGTTTTTCTGTGAGAAACAGCAGGTCCTCAAAAACAGCTCAAATTCAGAAAGCGACACAGATTTTATAAAGGCACGATACAACTTAAAAGATTCAAACGGATGAGGCAGATTCTCTCTCTCGTGCACAATGATGCATGAGTATTCTGCATTGACCAAACACATCAACTAGTGGCAAAACTGACTAACCGTGAATCTCGACTTTGTTGTTCTTAAGCCATTTTGCCACAATTTTGGAGGTATGCTTGAGGTCTTTGTCTATTTGAAAAACCCATTTGTGACCGAGCTTTAAGTTCCTGCCTGATGTCTTGAGATGTTGCTTCAATATATACACATAATGTTCCTTCCTCATGATGTCATCTATTTTGTGAAGTGCACCAGTCCCTCCAGCAGAAAAGCACCCCCACAACATGATGCTGCACCCCCATACTTCACGGTTGGGATGCTGTTCTTCGGCTTGCGAGCCTCACCTTTTTTCCTCCAAGCATAAGGATGGTCATTATGGCCAAACAGGTCAATATATGTTTCATCAGACCAGAGGACATTTCTCCAAAAGTCAGATCTTTGTCCCCTTGTGCACTTGCAAACTGAAGTCTCTTTTTTATGGTGGTTTTGGAGCAGCGGCTTCATCATTGCTGAACAGCCTTTCAGGTTATGTCGACATAGGACTCGTTTTGCTGTGGATCTAGATACTCGTCCACCTGTTTCCTCCAGCATCTTCACAAGGTCCTTTGCTGTTGTTCTGGGATTGATTTGTACTTTTCGCACCAAACTCACCAAACGTTTTAATTAGACCCCGAAGCCGCCGCCAGGCGCCGCCATTTGCGCCATTTAGAATTTCAGCCGCCGTCAGCCAATAATTTCGTAAGCCAAATTGAGCCGCCATCTGATAAAGTTTGGCTGAGCCGGCTAGAATTATTTGCATCAAATAATAATTCTATCACATAGAGACATACACACACCGAAATATATAAACAATACACTAGATCTATTTTCCCACTGGATTCATAACAGCACAGTCTTGTGCTCGTTGCTACGATACACAGACTCATTAGTGAATTGATCTGACCAATTAAAATTGCTCGCTTTTCCGTACAGAAGAAGCTGATGCATGTTTTTCTCAAGACTGAGGTGAAATGACGGAAAGAAGCAAGCAAGGTAATTTTGATCTCACTTCTCACATACTTTCCTAATTCCTACTTACATTTTTTTTTAACTTAGGCCTACCCAGACTTTTTGTTAAATCTTTCAGGGCACGGTTGCACAAACACCTGAATCAAAGATTGATGTTATGAACCAAATATTCTGGAACGGAGAGATTTATAGCACTGAACGTGATATTACTGCAGTAACAAACCACCGTTTCCACATTGCTAATTCACGACGCATGCTTCAGTGTACATTGAAGTGAAATGTGCAAAACTTTGTCCAAAATAATACCGATAACAGTGTGTGTTTATATTAAGGCGAGACACGGCAGGCAAAAACATCGGGTTTTTTTACTGGTCAATTTTGAGATTTTTGGATATTTGTTATGGCGATTAATATTAGACAAAACAGCGCAAGCGCAAAAACACAGCACGCAAGTGAATTTCAACAGTGTGAGCACCATGACACAGCTCGCACGTAAAATTTAAACCTGCAGAACTTGCAAATCACAAACTCGAGCACAAAAAATATGATTGTGCACACAAATTAACAAGTCCCACACACGCGTAGTTATTTTCTGCACGCGCGCCTAACTGTACACACGCGCGAGTTCTTTTCTGCACACGCACGAGTTCTTTTCTGCACACGCGCGCGCAGATCTGTACACACGCGCAAGTTTTTTTTTTTTATTTATTTATTTATTTTTTTTATTAAAGTTCCTTCAGCATATTACAATAAGAAGAAATTATACAAATGGTTGATACAAAAATAATCAGTTGAAGTAATAACATTAAATGGAAAAAATAAATAATAAAAGAACATATCAGAAAGATAAATGTTTTTTTTTTTTTTTTTTTTTAAAACACGCGCGAGTTCTTTTCTGCACACAAGTCGGTTTTGACACTCAGGGGCGGGGCCCAATCCTTTCTGTTAACAAATGCTATTGGCTGCTGACCAAATACTGTATTGATTGGCTGCATCTCTTCGAATCTCTCGTGATTGGCTGTTGTTGGACGAGAACAGACAGAAAGCGGGAACTTTTTATTTTTGACAAGAAAAAACTTACAAAACTCTCTTAGTGGAGAAATAAGAAATATACATCAATTGGAACAATACAATTATTGTCAGTGTAAATGAAAGAAAAGCGTCCCCTACACAATACTGAACAACAAAAAAGCAAACAACAAGGGGGTATTGGTTTAAAAAAAAAAGTCTCGAGATCAAAAGGCTTGAGAAAAAATGTAAACATTAAAGAATTTTTTTTTAATAAAAGCATCCTTTAGACGTAGCATACAAGTGGATATTTATCGAAACAACTTATCTATCACATAGAGGAAGTATGATTTCAACCATTTACATGTAAATGCCCCAAAAATGTATGACTAAGTAAAAAGGTTATGGTTTCTTTCTAAATTCCTCCTTAATTTCTTTTAGCTGTAAGATGTTTTGTGCGTTTATATATATATAATGTGTGTATGTGTGTGTGTTTTCTGTCTTTGATAATAACTGAAAATAGGTGGAAATATAGAACTCAGCAAGGCGTTTAGTGAACCTGTTTAGAGGTACCCTATCTATCCATATCCAATATAGGATCTAACGTTAATGTTGAAGGGAACGTTAGTGTTTCACAAAATGGTAAGTGTAGATAGCTAGATGCCAGATAGTTCCCAGCTTGTTTGTGTGGTACTGCAAGGGCCATCCACTACTCATCAGCCTCTACATTAATTCATTATATAGATGAAATGCAGGCTCAGAGAGGAAGCCAGTCAGGCCCTGGGACCCTTGGGGCTGGGAAAGCAGCAGGAGCAGCAGAATAAGGCCAGGTTAGGAAATCAAGTGTACATCAAATATAATATTATTACAGGAATGTCTCTCTGAAATGTTTGATTCTGATTTGTCAGTTACAACATTATATGACCAATAATGATCGTCGTCAGTAGCAAGGCTTTATAATGACGCGCATCCGGCCCTTCTTTCATGTCTCTTATCACACTTCAGATGGACGCGCTCTTGTTTTATTCAAACGCAGCTAGTGTCATCTTGCCTCTCATATATATATATGTGTGTGTGTATGCACAAAACATCTTACAGCTACAAGAAATTAAGGAGGAATTTAGAAAGAAACCTTAACCTCTTTACTGTCTGCAACATCCTTCCTACTTTCTGTCTGTTCTCGTCCAACAACAGCCAATCACGAGAGATTCGAAGAGATGCATCCAATCAATACAGTATTTGGGCAGCAGCCAATAGCATTTGTTAACAGAAAGGATTGGGCCCCGCCCCTGAGTGTCAAAACCGACTTGTGTGCAGAAAAGAACTCGTGCGCGTGCAGAAAATAACTTGCGCGTGTGTGGGACTTGTTAATTTGTGTGCACAATCATATTTTTTGTGCTCGAGTTTGTGATTTGCAAGTTCTGCAGGTTTAAATTTGACGTGCGAGCTGTGTCATGGTGCTCACACTGTTGAAATTCACTTGCGTGCTGTGTTTTTGCGCTTGCGCGGTTTTGTCCAATATTAAACGCCGTAATTTGTCTTCAATAACATGTCTTCTCTCAGACTTGTGGTAAAAAAAAAGTCCGAAATACACATTTAGGGTCTTTATTTTACTACACTTCGTCTGTTTGCGTCTGTAGATTTCTCATAAATTCAACAAAAGTTTGCGTTCTTAATCAACATACTTCTCATGATCTCTGCCGCCACCCTCTCATCACAGTATTGCATTTTGTAGAAATATAGTGTAAGCCATGCATTGCTTGGATATATTCAGATCTAGTAAATCAGTATAACATAGACATCTGTAGACATGAAGTGGCAGCTTCAGCCATTTGCAGCTATGAAAAGTTTGGCGGCTGCAGCAGCCATTTAGGTTTTGGCTGAGCCGGCTAGCCAGCCAATAACTTCATCAGCCAGCCATTATTCTCAAAACAAATGGCTTCGGGCTCTAGTTTCAATATTCTAGTATGTTTTTATATCAAAGTACTTCTATGAGTTTCCTGGCCTTTGTGTGACCCAGGAGAGAGTATATGAGGTTACTGAAAGTGTTGATGCTGCAGAGGCCACAAAGAGCACCAGCAGTAACAAAATAATGAGGCTAAGGACCTTGAAGATAGACTAAAGCCAAGTTTCTACCAGTAAAAAGATATCAAAAGGCTCTGTGAGATAATGGTGGCAAATAGTATCCATTAATAACGAAGGGGCGCAGAAATGAGGTAATGCCAGATAACAAACTGTATAGAAGAGGAGATTTTGGACTAAGAGAGTCAGAACGGACAGCTGACCGGTCTCATGTTTGTTGGTGTTCAATAAACTACAACTTTGGCATCTGGAACTCAAGACTCCGAGAGTTTTCTTACAACTTAGAGAGATTCATCGCGATTTTCCACGACAATATCAGCATGATAACAAATGTTACTGCTCAATTTTACCAACGAAAATAGTTGAAAACTAAGCCACAGCACCGTAATTGCGTCTCTGAGAAACACACCGAGGTGTTTCATTACTGAATGAATCTCAATGACTCACTCATTAACAGTGACTTACTGCCTCCTACTGGCGGTTTAATTTCACATTTAAAGTATCTTTTCATGTTTTAAATCATTTCAAATATAAATATGCAACATTTTATTTTTAAAACGTCATATTATTTATGACTGTGTAAAAACATCTAAATGCTACTTTAAATGCAGCTTCTGTGTTTCCTCTCCATTGCAAATATTTTGTTGATACTTATTTAATTTGATTGGTAACGCCCTTTTGTGTATTCTTATAATTTCGTTTGATTACATTTATGAAATGTACACAAAAGATCATGCATGCATATAATTATGTTTAAAAATAAATTTATGAAGGTAAAAATGCCCATAAAATAATAATAGTAGTAAGGCTTTCCTCGGTGTACACGTATCCTTGCAAGTACAATTTTGCCTGTATTATTGGTGTCCCCTTCAAAAATTGCTCTTGAGAATTGTTATGTTTATTGTCCCCCCCAACATTTTGATGAGATTTTCGCCCCTGATTATACTATCCGTTTCTATTTGCAATGAAGATACTTTTGCAACATGCAGTGTAACTTTTTACAAGTCTTATAAAATCCCTGTGTTTCAGATAATTATAACTTTTAATATTAATATTTTGACCCAAAATGTAAATTCTGTCATCATATACTCAACCTCATGTCCTTCCAAATCCATGTGACTTTCTTTTGCAGAACCCCCAAAAAGGTCTTTTGTATTCCATATAAGGAAAGTAAATGGTGAGCAAAATAGCTTGTTTTGGTCACCATCGACTTTCATTATATGGACAAAACATTCTTTAAAGTGTCATCTTTTGTGTTTCACAGAAAAAGTCACACAGGTTTGGAAGGACATGAAGTTGAGTAAATAGCTGTGCGTAAGGTCTTACGTAAGATGGGGTATAAAGTTCATACTAAGGGCTTAGTAACTACTAGTTAGTTTGTAACTAAGACAGTGCTTAATTTGGTTGCTCCACCTGTTCTTAATGCAAGTCTTAACTAAGTCGTAAACTCTCCGTAAAGTGATGCGTGGTCGCATAATCTACATAATTTGTTAACAAAAACCCGCCTCTGGTCTTCATTGGCTGCTACACTAAGCGGTAGACCAATCACAACAGACTGGGACATCTGACCAATCAGAGCAGAGTATGCTCTCTGAAGGAGGAGTTTAGAACGGATCATTGAACTAGTCGGTTTTGACACTGGGGGGAAAAAAAGGTTAAATTATGAGCAAATTAAAGTGTTTTTTAATCATGGATGCATGTAAATCTATTGTATGAGACCTTTAAAACAAAATTAGGCACGTTTAAAAACCATATAGGTGCACTAAGTAATTGCAATAGGATGTAATTAAAGGTGTTAATTTGCATCTATATCATGAAATCGGTGCGCTATTGCAGATATTCTAGTTTTTATGGTCTGTTTTTCAGAGTTTGTAGCAAAAAATATTGTTTTTGTTTTTGTGTTTTGTGTGAGTTGAGCTGAACCGTTGAGGACTAAATTTCCCCTGGATGCAAAACTTGTCATAAGTCATTCTACAAACTCACTATTATCTTCCGCCTCCATTTTGACCCCATTCACCACAGAGGCACAACACGAGCAGACCTTCAAAGACGAGAATGACAACGCCACATTCAATAGACCCTCCCCGATCTGACCCCCCATGAGGCCTCTGAAGTCACCACCCTCCCTGCAGAAGAGCCCGCCCCTGTGAGACAGACTCCACCCCTCAGGCAGTGTGGGAGGAGCCTGTTGCTGGTGATGATGCGGTGGTAGGTCACAGCAGTGACGAATCTCCCAACAAATCGCCCTCAAAGAAGAAGAAAAAGTTTCGCATCCCGTCGTTCCTAAAGAAAAACTAAAAGAAGAGTGAAAGCTAGAGAGGAAGAGAGCTCAGGCGTTAGGAAATACCCCACTTTAAAAAGCATTTTAGTTTTTGTATTCAGTTTGTTCACATTTAGTGTGTGGATCTGTTTGTATGAAAGGGTCAGATTGATTTTATTCTTTGAACAGTTATAAACGCTGACAGGTAAAGTGGACTTTGAGGTAAATTGTGGCTTGTTAGTCATGAGCTCACACTCTGATGTCATCATTATCTTCCATGTTTTTATAAAATAATCTTAATATCCACTATTATGTATTGGGAATATCACAAATGTTATTTTTAGGGAAAAGGAAAGAATGGAAGAGTTGAAGTTCCTCCAGGTGTTAATTCAGATTGTAATGCCGCTGCACGCTTTAGATTTATCAAATCATGTCTATAAACATTTCAAAAATGGATGACCCAGAGTTTAACGGTCCATTCATAAAATACAAAGATTCACAACAGATCTCACCTGAACAGGTACATGCTGTGCTAAACTTGTCAAGAACATGTCCGGGGCATTTCACCCCAAAATCAAAAGAACGAAAATTATATGCATTTGTGATATAATCTTCAAAACAATTAAGCACATTTCCCCCAATTTCTCATTATTGTAATGAAAATGAGATTCATTATGTATATTAATATTTGACACACATCAAAAACATAATCATTGTATTTCAATGTATTTATGAGAATCACGAACAAAAAATAAAATATCCTGATGCATTTTGATAATGAGAGTTTGAAGGGAGAATTTGTTAATGGTCATGAAATTAATGTCAAAATGCAAAAAAAAAGTCTTTAATGTCCAAATATAAGTTTCAGTTTCTTTGTGCAAAATAGAATTGCTTATTTTAAGTTTTCTTTTGACTTTGGGGTAAAATGTGACCTGGGCATATTTTTGTAGGATTCTCCATTAAAATATTAATTTCTGTAGATTTATTTGCATATAATTTTGCACTTTGCATATGACATTTGTAATATACTTGTATCACATAACACTTTTTCACTCTTGTTTTAAAATTATCTGTAAATTTAATCCTGTAGTAATAAGAATTACATGTTTGCTTTTATAGATGTATTTTACTTTATTTTTATCTGTTAACTGTTGTTTTGTTTATGTATTTAAAACAAAGTCAGGTGACTTGAAAACACTTTAAATTGTATCTCTGACACTATTGCCCGCTGCCATATCACCCTGCAGCTATTGCTTGGTTGCCCACTAAAGCTAAGCAGGGTTGAGCCTAGCTTATCCAGTAAATGGATGGGAGACCTCCTGGGGAAAAACCATGGCTGCTGCTGGAAGTGGTATTAGGGAGGCCAGCAGGGGTGCTCACCCTACGGTCTCTGTGGGTCCTAATGCCCCAGTATAGTGACGGGGACACTATACTGTAAAAAAGCACCGTCTTTCGGATGGGATGTTAAAACGAGGTCCTGACTCTCTGTGGTCATTAAAAATCCCTAGGGCACTTTTTTTTTTTAAATTGTTTCTCTGACACTATTAATAACAGACAAACAAAACACGGACAACTGTAATCCAGATTTAATTCAGCCACTGATGAACACACACACTCACTCTCACACAAAAATATTGTTTGTTTGTAACACTGAAAATATGAATTGCAGCTGAATGATATTCTCATTTCTTCAACCACAATTATTTATTTATTATTTATTTTTCAACCATGAATAAAAGTGTGATTTCATTATTTGTATTCTAACAGCAGAAAAGACAAGTGAAGGAATTAATAGACAAAACAAACTTATTCTGACTTTGTGCTTTAGAGACTCATTTAAGACTTTCTTTTTCTTTTTAGGAGTTCTCTGGTAAGATCAATAGAGAAGAAATGTCACATAACAACATTGAACAATAGAAATATTCTCTTAATAAACGTGTGTGTGTGTGTGTGTGTGTGTGTGTGTGTGTGTGTTATCTGTCACAGTCCAGCTCAACTGTTCTATCATATAATGATCAATAACAACCCGAGATCACATTATTAAGATGTACAGTAAATCACTGATCTCACATATGAATTCACATCTTAGCCAGCATCATTAAAAAGCATTAAAACATGTCAGAATAAATGAATTAACAGCTGATGCTACAAAGACACTTTTGATTAGTCTGTCTTCTACAGAAACTCAACTTTTGTAGATACAAGTTTAATCTGTAATTTCATTCTTAAGTCTTTTTTTCAGAGGAGTTCACTGTAAGATCATCAGAGGAGAAATGTCACAGTAAACACCGAACCATGGAAATATTCTCTCAGTAAACGTGTGTGTGAAAGTGTGTATGTGTGTGTTAGTGAGAGGATCAGAGAATGACAGTTTTCCTCTGTCACAGTCCAGCTGAACTCTGATTCTCTGGAGTTTCTCTTTCACTGAGACACGACGAGATGTTTGATCAGGTGAAATGAATGCAACATATTTACCATCATAAAACCCCACACACCAGAGTCCACTCCTGGAGAATATTTTCTTCTTCCTCTGAGCAGATTCTGTCATCACACCCAAACACCAGCGTGTACAGTCTCCAACCTGAACATCCCAACAGTGAATCCCTGAATGAAAACCCTCTGAACCCAAAACACATGGAGACATATCAAATCTCTCAGTATTATCAGGAAGCAGCTGTTTCTCTTCACTGAATCTCACACTGATCAGATCATCAGACACGATGAGATTACAGTGAGCAGTGTTGGGGTCCAAAGTCACTGGAGCTGAAGAGAGAGGACAGATACACACTCAAACACACATCAAATAACACAAATGATCATTATGAATTCATTGTTGTATTCTCAACTCACTGTATTGAACCTTTTCCTGCATCTTCTGTATCACAGTGAACTTCAGGTTGCTCAGATGTTTTGGGACATTGATCAGAACTCCTGAAATGTTCTCTGGATCTGCTGGTGTACACTGGGTTCTGAAAAACATTCAGGAGTCAGTCGTGTTGATTTGGGTTCAGAACCGAGAGAGAAACAGGAAACACAATACAAACCTTTCCATTGTGCTCTTCAAGTTCTGTAAAAAGAAAGAAACACAGATTATTCATCCAAACTGAATTTGCTTTTAATGTTTGAAACTGACATTTGTCTCCAGTATAATGAATATTGAAGTTGTATAAATGTTCATTGTTTCCACCTGTAGGAATGAAAGATCTTCAGCTGTCATCTGCTCCTCTATGACTCTGATTGTGTGTGAAAGAGATGAAATCTGTCTGCTCATCTTCTCAATCTTCTCCTTCATCATCTGACTCTTCTGCTCCTCTTCCTCTCTCAGTGCTGTTATTCTGGCAGCCTCTTCATCATGTAGAAACTGGTGAAGTTTCTCAAACTCCTCATTAATCTTCCTCTCTGTGTGTCGAGCCTGAAACTGAAACAAAAGACATTTCAGAGAAAGATCTGATGGTCAAACTGTATATCAATATACACTTCCAAAAATGGGATGTTTCACACTCTTTAATTACACAGTTTAATTCAAACCTTAATATGTTCTGCAGTTTGATCCAAATTCTGTTTAAACTCCTCAAATATTCTCAGTTTCTCCTGTAAGGGTTTTAGTGCAGTTTTGAGTTTCTCCTGAAAGAAATGGACATGTTAATATAAAGAGTTCTTACTTTCCAGCCCTGTTCTGCTTTTAGATCATTATGAGTTTGACCAGAATAATCTTCATTTACTGTCTGTAATTATTTGTTCATATATGCAATCATAAAGTATGCTGCAAGTTGTGCTGTTTCAATAAATGTTTTGAATATAATTGATCTGACCTTATTATCGATGACAGCTTCATCTACAGGACAGAAATTGTGTTTTTGTGTGTTCTGGAATCTCGACACACCAAACACACCGGCTGTTGATCATCGAGACAGAAGAGTTTGAGTTTCTCTTCATGAAGACTGCAGACTGCTTCACATCCTGATGAAGATCTTTGACTTCTCTCCTGTAAGAAAGTCTCACACAGATTCTTCAAAGACAGATTTAATGGAGGATGATTCTAATGTTGATCTTCTTCTGCAAACTGGACATTCTTTCAATCCTTTACTTTCCCAAAACTTCTGAATACACTCTTCACACACACTGTGACTACAGGACAGGACAACAGGATTTTTAAAAACATCACAGCACACAGGACAAGAGAAATCCTCCTCAGAAAAAGATGTAGACGCCATTTTCTGAGTCACTTGTCAAAATCCTTCTTCAAAGTTTCACTTTCAGTTTACTAATCACGTTTTAACACTCAGTATTCTGTTTTTAAATCAAAGAGTTTCACATTCACAGCAGAGCATTTCAATAATGTGCATCCAAAATATTACTGTCCTAATCCTGATCAAATTATTCCGTGTTCTTCAGTCGAATGAGCTTCAGGTCAGACGTGATCTAAAACTGTAGATCAACATGTGTGTCAGTCTCAGATTTCTTCCTGTTTAACTATGAAAGTGGGAGGGGTTTCCTTATTCACAACAACACCTGATGATTCTACACAAGTAGAAAGAGGCTTTACTTCACAGATTCATTTATGGGACAGAATTTGTGGTTTGGTGTAAATAATATAGAATAGATTAGAATAGAGTACTTTTACATTTTGAAGAGAGTTGCTTAATGAGTGTTACTATGTTTATTATTATGGGGTTTATTATTATATTGGTAACACTTTAAAATACAGTTTCATTTGTTAACATTACTTAACATGAACTAACAGTCAACAATATGTTTAAAGCATTTATTAATCTTTAAAATACTTTAATATCTTTCTTGACTTGTCTGTTGCTTTCAACACAGTGAATCACCAGATTCTCCTGTCCACACTTTCTGACCTGGGCATCACAGGAATTGCACTTGGATGGTTTGACTCATACATCACAGGCAGATCCTTTAAGGTAACCTGGAGAGGAGAGGTGTCCAAGTCACACCAGTGGTAATTTACTACTCCTATTTTCGATCTACACTACATCACATGGACCTATCGTTAAGGGGCATGGCTTCTCCCACCATTGCTACACAAATGATAAACAGCTCTACCTGTCGTTCCAGCGTGATGACACCACCGTCTAACCTCGTAGCTCTGCCTGCCTCTTGTAGATCTCAGCCTGGATGAAGCAAACATGCCCATTTGGGGCTTGTGTGGGGCCACTGCAGGCAGAAAATGTGGGCCCGAAGTGGGCAGCCCATTGTGGGCACCGGTACTGGCATGAAATGTGTGGACCTCACACTATGAGCCCAAAAGTGTGGGATGAGTGTGGGCTGCCAACACTAAGAAGAGTGGGGCCCATTGTGGGCCCACGGTATGCCCACATTTTGGGCTGGGTCTGGGCTCTCCCACTGCGGGTTCAAAGTGTGGGCATGTTGCGAGCTCACAATGGGCCCCACTGGGGGCCTAATCTGCTTAACCCTGCGCAGCCGGGTGTGCCCACAGGTTGTGTGGGCAAACTGTGGATATGGTATCTGGGCCACAGTATGCCCTGTGGGTGTGCTCAGTGGGTTCTTAACAAATAATAAAATTAATTTGGTTTTACTTTGTACCTGCAGAGTACCACAGCATATGCAGAATAATTGCACTTGTTGAAAGTAGCATTTATATACTAAGAGTCATATGTTTAGTAAAAATATAGTACAAAATTGATCATGGATTAAATAAGTAAAATACATTTTATAAAACAGAAAAATAACCACATAGAACCACATTAGAAAACATTAAGTATAAATCAATCCTCTCAGGGGCACCAGTGGATCTCTGCCATTTATCTTCTGCTCCTTCTGCTCCTTCCCCATCCCTGTCTCTAGCATTGCCGAGACACATTTTAACCGCAGCTTCTTTTTTCTTCTAGTTACTTTTTGTCACAGCATCTGTGAGTAAGAAAACAATAATTGAAAAGTAAATGTAAAGAACATTTTTAGGGCATTTCCACCTCAGGAAGTTCCCCACGTCACCAAGAATCTTTTGAGGAAATCAAACTAGTCGACTAGTGCTGCAAGTCGGCATTTTAAATGAGAGTCAACTAGTCCGTTAATATTGATTCCCATGAAACTTCTCAACATTTTATTTACGTTTTGCGTAAACAAAATTCTACAAAGGATATGCCTAAATTTCTGTGATGTTAACGTTACTTAAAAAATTATTATTAACAGAATTTTTTAAAAAGCGTTTATCTGAAGCAGATGATTTCATTTCATATCAGGTCTCACATGCGTCTCCCTTTCACTCGCGGTTTGCGCAGAACAATGTACTGACAAGCATAATATGGTATGTTATTCATGCTTCGTTCTTCATTATTATTAGGCCATAATTTAGATATTACTTTCCAGTTGTATATTTTGTTTTGCACATAAAGTGCAGGTTAACAAAGATTTCAAAACTGAAATCAGATTTTATTTTCTGTCAAAATGACGGAAAGCATTTTTAATTATCTGTCAGTGTTTTTAAAATTCATTAAATGACAGACACTTTTCCGTTAATGCAACCTCTGGTTATAAAATGTCGGCTAACTATTAGTTTGCAGTAGTACCGTAGTAGTTTTGGTCAAATCTAAACAAATATCAGCTGTAAAAAAGGTCTAGCCTGGTTGAGCCAAAGCCAAAAATATTCTGTAATTTAGCCTTTACAATTCAATTCTAACTTTTGATTTTGTTCCCCTTCTATGGTCTTATCACACATGTACATTACATAATGTACCTATGACTGCTCTGCAGACCAGCATATCCCCAAAGGCCAACTTCTGGCCAGAGCCACGCCAGCACAATTGTTGAGCAAGTGGGGTAGTTAGCATGCGCACAAGGATGCGTCTTGTGTTCGCAGATGGGTTGGGACCCCCAACTGTTAACAGATACTTTGTCTAAATAGAGGTAATAATGTATTAGTGTACTCATAAGACAGAAACAAACTGTAATGGAAAATGTAATAAACTTGTGATTATAGAATATGGTATTTGAAGAAATGAAATTTACACTTTCACTGTAGCAGGCCTCCTCCTTAAGCCTATTTTCGACTCTTCCGAGGTCCTTCATGTTGCTCAGTGGCAAACGGATGCCCTCTAGTAGGACTGCAGCTGGAGAGCTGCGATTTGTCAAAGACAATAAAAGCTGTTTAAGCACAGCCACCTCTTCTTTTAAATGTTCGAGCTGACTTATTATGTGCTGTTCTGTTGCTGTTGACACAGTAAGTTATAATATGTTATATATAAAAGCCCAAAAGTCGTAAACAGCAAGCATAGCATATACTAATGTCATTTGAGAAGTTGTTTGTAGGCTCTATAGACTGTCCCTATGTCCATGTATCAAAACTACTATTGGGAGTAATTTATGTATGTAAACAATCAATCCAGTAAGAGAACACACACCTGTTAATGTTTCCTTCCTGTCTGTCTCTCTCCTCCTCAGCTCTGTCTCTCAGAAGCTGTCTGTCTGTCTCTCTGTCTGTCTGTCTCTCTCCTCCTCTCCCCCTCAGGGGCTCTCTTGCCCTTAGAAAGACTCCTCTCTCCCTCCAAAAGGTGCAATAGTTTAGCGATCCCACTGACAGATGAGCGCCGAAGCAATGCTAACCTGGAATTACTGTGCTCTGTGCTTTTCTCATGCTCACGCACATGTTTGGGGTGTTTCCTGTCAGAAATAAACACTAACAAATTGATTTTTCTTTGTAGAAAAAAGCATACAGGCAAAGCAAAAAATATTACATGTGGAAGGTGAATATGTGATCCAGTCTCAGGAAACATTTTCCCCATTTGGGAGTTGTCAACACAGCAGATCATTAGTGAGGGAGCGCACCTTACCACCCAAATCCCCATCATGGGTTGAGGCTGGATATTTGCTCCTTCTGTTATGAAAGGCAGCAGGTCCACGATCGATAAGGACAGCGCGAGCATATTCATTGATTGCCCCCCACAACGCCGGGTCAAACACCTGATTAATCAACTGTGTGCTGCTGCTGCTGCTGCTGCTACAGCTATCCTCGGCCTCAGGTTGTGCTGCGCTGCTAACACAAGCCTCAGCCTCCTCTGGTCCCTGGTTAGCTTGCTC
Source organism: Xyrauchen texanus (assembly GCF_025860055.1). Classification (NCBI taxonomy): domain Eukaryota; kingdom Metazoa; phylum Chordata; class Actinopteri; order Cypriniformes; family Catostomidae; genus Xyrauchen; species Xyrauchen texanus. The sequence continues at coordinate 39,508,730 of NC_068310.1, read as the reverse complement.
GTCTTCCACAAATTCTTCACCCTGATTCTCCTCCTGGCTCCATTTGAAGAACATGTGGATAGATGGCACATGTCTGAATAAAGACCCCTCCCTCTCATCTTTTTCGTTTGCGTTTACTACAACCACTCTCGCTAATTTTAAACTCTCTACGACGACTACTCGAGCAGTCCACTCGATTCAGTGCTGGGTTATTTGAAGATAGCGCGGGCTTTCCACACTTGCGCAATAAATGCAGTATATGCAATAATAACATAGTGTAAATAACTATATTTATTCAAATTATTAAATGGACAATAGAGCCCTCCCTATACCTACCCCTAACCGATAAAACATTTTATTATTAAACAGTCGTTAGGCACTTTATTTCCACAAATATTGTATTAATTTTTATTGAAAATAAATGCCTTTCCGAGATGATATGTGATGGAAAAGAGCGAGTTCGGCAAAAGGCGTATACGAACTCAAGAGCCACAAACCCTATTGCCTACTTTCAAGAGCCACAAACCCTATTGCCTGCGCCAACTCACTGGGTCTTCACCTTGACGCAGTACAGCTCTCCTTGCAGAATCCATTACCTTTTCTGGAGACAGAGCCCGAGATCAAGGTCTCTTTTTGTTCTCCTCCTTCACCTTTAGGGCCATAGAAGAGTCACACATATTCAGACTCCCCTCAGCTCTCCTCTTAAAATGAGGATCCATTTCTATAAAAAAAAAAAAAAAAAAGTATTAATATATACTGTGGTATTGTGGTAATGTATATTAGGTCCTGTGTATTAATTAAGCAGTATGGCATGATACATTTTGAAATATACTGCATATTGTTAGGGATGACATGAAGTGTGACTTCAGCCGTGACTATATTCACAATATGGCACAGCCTCGTACTGCCAACTTTAACACTTTTAAGTTGTTTTTTTTTACACTTTAAGCAAATAGTTCAAACAAATGTTACATATTACTATATCTTTCAGTCATCTGAGTGCTACTGTTCTTAGTCTTCTTGATAAATGGATCAGTTTATACATGTGAAGAATACTGAATGATGCATTTGAGATAGTTCCCCAAGAAATGAAAATAATCTTATCATTTATTCACCCTTATGCCATCCCAGATGTGTATGACCATGTGATCTTTGTGTTCAGCAGAATAAAGAAAGTAATGAGGCATGAGGGTAAATAAATGATGATAATTTTCATTTAGCCTTTTTTTTTTTTATGTACAATCCCTTTAATGTGATGAAAATCATCAATATACGACAAACATAATTCTAAGTATTATGAAATTTGTTTGTTTTAATACATTTGCAGTCTTGTCAAATAAACGATTTTGTCTTTAGAAAACGTCATTAACACTTTCTCAACATATAGCAGAGATACAGTACAGTGCCACAATATACAATATAACAATATACATATACGCTTGAATATTTATTAGATTCAAGGTTTATACAAGGCCCCCTTAATAGAACCTGATATATAATATGTATTTTCTGACTATTATTTCATACTTTAGGCTTTATAGTGTTACTCTTTATGCTTTGTATAAAAGGGTTGTCGAACTAAAACATTTATTATACTATTCATTGAAATAAGCATTTCTCCCCAATATTACAAAAATAACCAGGCTTAGGTGGTTGGGCAAAGAAGATATTTATATTTTATTTTGTGTATTACCCGTTCTGAAAGTACTTTTAAATGCTTAAAGTTGGATATGTGTTGGATATGTGTACAGGTCTTACAGTAAAGTACAATACACATATACGTGCATTTATATACTGTCTAAATATATATATATAGAGAGAGAGAGAAACTTAACTTCGTTTCAACGGAGTCCAAAACAAAGGATTTGTAGTAATAATATCGAATCAGAAGAAATACTTCTTCGCGCCGAACGAAATGTTTATTATAACACCCGCTGCAGCATCGCTCCTGCTGATTGGTCAATTCCTCTTGGCAACCAGGTAGAGACGTGCGCCTCATTGGCCAATTTCTCGAAGAATCCAAGTAACGGTATGGGCCGTGATTGGTCAATTCCTGGTAGCAACCAGGTAGTGACGTGCACTTGATTGGTTAAATCTTCGAATATTCTTGGTAGTGAAGCGGGCCGTGATTGGGCCATTTCTGGATATCGCTACCAGAAACGAGCTCTACTGACGGGTTGCTTTAGTGCAGTCATAAGGTTGTGCTCATCCTTTTTTATATTGTTTACGTGTTGACTGACAGGCAGAGGTTAAATTGGGCCGGAGCGCACCGGAGCGCAGCTCCGCCTCCTCAGGTCCACAACACACCCTGACGGAGCTCAGCTCCGTCTCCTTCAGAGGCGGCGGCAGCCGATTTTGAATGTTTTGAGTGTAGCCCCGAATGAATTTTGAAAAGTTGACTGACAAATATGAAACCGGACAAAAGCCTATGTAAACCCCCGAAATCATAAGTTGCCTTATTTCATTGTGTTTTGGCTTTGCACATACTGCATACAGCCTGTAAAAATAGACATAGGCATAATCTAGCCTATAGAATAAGTTCCTTTGCTGTCGGTAGCCTATGGGCGACTCCGTTTCTTCCTCTCTGTTGAATATGCAGCAGGTAGGGGAGGAGCTGACATCAACTAACGTTACTTAGTGGCGAGTTAACAGCAGTTAGCAGGAAAGACAGCAAAAATGAAGCAAATGAGGCTTCTAAAATTTCCGAAAGAAGTCAGTGGGTAAGAATTCTCATTTGTTTTTGTCCTTAAAGTCTAAAAATCATCATCTAGCTGGCTTTCACCCACAGTAGGCTAAACCTCAAGACGTCCACTACCGCCTACTATATATGTTATAGCCTCTGGCCTCGTGGTTAGTTCAATCTCCTCTCACGCCGGAGACCGCGATTCGAGTCCCATTCGTAGCATAATTTTTCTTGTTTATCAGGTGTTGTTTTCGCTAAGGATAACCAATAAGCATTAACATAAAATGTATGTGTGACTTGTTTTGTGATATTAGTTTGTAGTAAATATACACTTTGAGGGTAGCAAAGATGTGCCAGAATCAGGCATGGAAACTGGCAATTAATCAGTCACTTTACTTTAGAGAAAGTTAAAAGTGAAACATTGTTTATCTCAATGATCCTAATGAAAGGATTTTGACAGATGAACATGGAGAATTATATACAGTTCGATGCCATGGTGTGTCAATGAACTTAGACTAAAGTCATTCATGTATTGCTTTAACTTAGGATCTTATACATCATTTTGACTATTTATGTCAAAAAATATAAATTATTTATATAAAAAAATTTTTTTGCTTCACTTTACTCACTATAATATAACTCTTTTGTGATGACTTTATGTTAATGTACATGAAAATTCAAGAATCATGATAGATCTTAGGGCAATCCCACTGATCTGCTCTTCCCAATACATTTTCTTTAATGGTATTGGTCTACAATTTGACATATGTAGCACTTGATGAATTAGTTGTTTGAAGCTGATTTGCAATAAGTTATGTGCTGTATCTGTTCTTTTGCATCACAGATGATTCAGGGAGGAGAGAGGATGAGTTAGTCGAGGATAGTACTAGAGTGGAAGATTTAGGAACTGTAGAAACAGGCCCAGCCAGAGCAAAACTCAAAGAATACCCTCTCACCAGCTTTGGACTACAGGGAAGTGGTTGCTAGTGTGAAAATAAAATGGTCTGGGCTAAGCCCGGATGTCCTTCAATGCTGGAAACGCCTCTGTGTCGTCCTGCCATAGATTAAACATAACCTGTATTTAATGTATCCTGGGTTGCATTTCCTTTTATGTTGCATAGATTTGTTCATGGTTTTCCGGTACAAGGACATGCATCATGTGACATTATTTTTGTTGTTGATGTCAAAATCTACAGAAACTGTACTTAATATGGGCCCATTATTATCTCATTTATTACATAATATTACATATTTATACACATATTACACAGAAGGAAAGGCTCCTCATTACCATGGTTAGGTCAGTGTGCTATAGTCTTAAATAATAATAATAAATTAATGTATTTATGAAAAATAAATACTAGCTGAAACACATCTTGAAACTTTAAACGGCCACTGTTGATGTCTAATAATAATTCTAATAATTCTACCTTTAGATTATTTCATATGAAACTGAAACATTTTACTTTTACTCGTGTAAAATCCTGAAACAAATTTGTAAAGGTGATGTGTGTAATTATTAATATTTGTAACTATTTTGGTAAAGGGGCCACATCGGGCTTTAAGTAGTGCATAGGGGGCCACATTGTAATGCTTTTGAGATACAATGTTCTGCATTGATTTGGTTTGTTGTAACTTTTAAGCCCAGAAATAGTTGTGTACTCAATTTTCTGAAGTGTATCTGTGACTAATGGGACTATTCTGCAATTGCCTAAAGTATTATATTGCTCTCAAAGATAGATACTTTTCTATCAGGCATTACAAAACTCAATAAAGGCGGAGATTATACATTTATTTTGCCATCTCTACTTCCCTGTTAATTTATTATTCAGTTTTAATAATAATAAAAAAAAATAATGTATAGAACGACTAATGTTTGTCGCAAAGCAGACGAGTTTACTCTTTTTTTTTTTCTTTCTAAAACTTGTCATGATGCGTTTCTCCTCGATGGTTTTTCAACACTCAACAGAATAACACAGGCAGCATGAATATGATAAATAATTACTGCAAGAGTTACATTAACATACAGGTGCGAAGGGACTTCAACGTTTCTAAATTGCACAAATAAAAAATAATAATAAAATAAGTGAATTGTAAAGTATTTGTCTTTGTTTGAATAACTACTCAACCCTAACTTACACATTAATACTGGAAAAAGAGCCCCTTTGGTGTAAAAACACATTAAGTCATTTTACGGCGGGATTTTAAATGATGACCATTCACCGTAAATAAGGGCTCCCCCTCCCTACAAAAGCCAATTTAACCACTGCTGACGGGCGATGTCTGAATGTAAAATGTGATTGGATCTCTTACCTTTAAGGCGGGACTTTCTTTTCTACATCGAGACCGTTGGTTGTTTAAATTTAAACTGCTGTTCCCGCCGAATGTGGATCGAAACTACACAGGCTTGCGCGTCGGAGTGCCTCTTTTTCTTCCATGAGTGCTGCGAGATGAGCGATGTTTCTATGACGACACTGCACTGCGACATTATCCTGGTGTCTTCTTGTAAGTTGATATTTCTGTTGTCACGAAATCACACAAGGCCAACCAAACAAATTAATTAAAAAGCTACTAATTTATTGCGGTGCCTAATGTAATCATAATGAAACAGTAATCGATTTTATTATTCATAAATCTGTTGCACCCAACACTGACCACAAGTAACTTTATCTCACATCTCCAGTGATGTAATTGTTATAATTTACAGTGTTTTATTGTGTATCTTATTTTTAGCAGGTTCTGATAATGCAGAATGATTTCAAAATAACAAGTGCAAAAATGTATTTATGTTTTAGTACTGCATCTATATAGTACTCCGGACATTATTGTGATTATAATTATGATTCATAAGGATCAGTGTCTTAAAACAAAACAATTTAGTGATTTTTTTTTAATGTATATCTTTCAGTTTTGGGCTCAATGAAAATTGACTTTGGTATGGAGAGTAATTGGACTTCTAATAACAGGACCAACATGAGAAGACAATCATTAAACAAAGTTTAATATAATGTACATATGAATGTACTGTATGTGTCCACCTAACAAAATAGAAGTCAGTCAAGGCAATAAAAAATGAGGAAGAATCTGGAGAAGGATGCACACCGTGCTAGAATATTCACAATGCAATCTTATCTGTTTATGTTGAGCTAATCAAGTGATATATCTGTGTATTCATCCAGTAAACATGTCATGTCCCACACATGTAGAATAATATCTTACCTTGATATATCACAGGTAAGAAATATACTGAATAATTTCACATTTTGTCAGAGTTCTGTCAAATTGATTAATCTGAAATGTTGCCTGTGCAAATCAATTGACTGTACGGGGACGGTCTTTTTTTTCGTAGATAATTACAATGAAGCACGGTTGAAGTGACCAGATGATGTTGAACACACAGACCTCTGGGACAGAGGATTCTCCAATAGAAGTCAAACAAAGAAGAATGTAAGTTATCTTTATTTAATTTTTTGTATGAGAAAATGTGCGATATCCAACCAAAATGTAATAAAGTGCTTCATTAGACCGAAGAACATCCTTTTTCCTGGTGAAGATGAAGTCGAAAATGAATTCTCTAAAGGTAATCAAAGTAAAATGTAGGTTTCTGTAAACAATATTAAAACATCAATATTATATTTGCGTCTCTCTCTCATTATACAGATCACAAGAACTGCCTAGTGCACCAAACATCTTTTGGTCATTTATTCCTCACTCCCAAGAGTATTTGTTCACCCTTGAAGTCTGTCTTGGCAAAAATGAAGCCAAAAATGTAAGTTTTGTCTAAGTTGTATGTAAACTTCTGACTTCAACTGTAATTTCCAGCATTAGCTTGGAGAGAATATATTTTATATGGAAGAGAAATGGACATTATAACTGAAATATGTTCATATGAATCGAAATCTGATTGCAGTCGAATCGAGAGCTTGTGAATCGATGATATCTGAATCAATACTCAGCCCTAATCATTCATAAACTTACACGCATTCCTCCCTTTGTGTGTTTATGAAAAGTTTTTGCTAATTTGATAATGCTTTCATCGCCAATAGAGTGTTATACTTGGGTTTCACAAACGACCTAACAATGCAACATGTCATGATTCAATACATCACAATGAATCTAGAGGTTGCACCGAACAGCTGACATCACGGTTAGTTAGTTTTGACAGTAGTTGATGTGTTTGGTTCATGCAGAATACTCATGCATCACTGGATTTAAAATTTGATGTAACGAAAATGGTAGAAAATTATGATGTTTTTTCATTGTGATATAATCTTCAAAGAAGTTAAAGGGTAACTAAACCCTAAACCAACTTTTTTAGTTAATGATCTGTAAGCATGGGGCTTTATTAGTACTGGTCATTGATTCAAGTAATTTTTTTGACATTTGTGTATAAAGTGTTTTAATTCTACAATATATGGTGTAAAAACGTCTGAGTGCTGCCCTCTTCAGGTTGAACGGTGGCTACTGCAGTTGAATTTTCCTATTGGCTGTTGCGGTACTTCGTGATGTAAGCGGTGACAGCTGACGTAAGCAGGTTCCAGCTCACCACGCCAGAATCATGTACATGTCGTCTTGCGACCGTGTGAGGAATAATAATAACATAGAGTCTGACAGCAGCTGTCAATTAATGACAGCTCCCCCCCAAGCCCCGCACTCGGTTCGTTCCCTCTATCCCCGCCGGGGTCTGCCCACTTTTCCAGCATTTTCAAATATTTCTAGTGGGTGGAGTCAGACTCTGAGCAGGTGTTTAGTTACCCTTTAAGCACATTTCCCCCCAATTTCTCATTATTGTAATAAAAAGACCATTAATTAAAAAAAAAAAATAATGGTATTTTGGTAATGCGAATCACTATTGAAAATAATGGGACGTACAGAACAAAAAATAAAATAAATATCCTGATGCATTTTGATAATGAGAGTTTGAAGGGAGAATTTGCTTAATGGTCATGAAATTAATGTCAAAATGCAAAAAATATATAAATAAAAAAAGTTCTTAATGTCCAAATAAGTTTCAGTTTCTTTGTGCAAAATAGAATTGCTTATTTTAAGTTTTCTTTTGACTTTGGGGTAAAATGTGACCTGGGCATATTTTTGTAGTATTCTCCCTAAAAAGATTAATTTCTGCAGATTTATTTGCATATGGAATTTGCTATTTACTTATCACATAACACTTTTTCACTCTTGTTTTAAAATGATCTGTAAATTTAATCCTGTAGTAATAAGAATTATATGTTTGCTTTTATAGATGTATTTTAGTTTATTTTTAGCTGTAAACTGTTGTTTTGTTTATTCATTTAAAACAATGTCAGGTGACTTGAAAACACTTTAAATTGTATCTCTGACACTATTAATAACAGACAAACAAAACACCGACAACTGTAATGCAGATTTCATTCAGCCACTGATGAACACACACTCACTCACACACACACACACAGACACACACACACAGATATTGTTTGTTCATAACACTGAAAATATTAATTGAACCAATTTGAATGACTGCACGTAAATAAACGTAAATTACGCACGTAAATAAACACATTCTGATTGAGGTTTGTTGAGTTGAAAAGACTTAAAAAGGCAGAAAATAGTGAAATACTAACAATAATTAATATTGATGATAATATCTTTGTCTTCAAGGTTGTTCAGACGTCAGTTCTGAATGTGGACTAATGTGAAGTCCACAGAACCGCTCGCTTTAGATCACTATAAAGTCTGAAATATGTTCTGATGTTGTGGCTTCTGCTTGTGTTTCTCTGTTCATGTTCTCCTGAAGTTACATTGATGACATTACTCACATGAGATATTCTCATTTCTTCAACCACAATTATTTATTTTTCAACCATGAATAAAAGTGTGATTTCATTATTTGTATTCTAACAGCAGAAAAGACAAGTGAAGGAATTAATAGACAAAACAAACTTATTCTGACTTTGTGCTTCAGAGACTCATTTAAGACTTTTTTTTTTTTTTAGGACTTCTCTGGTAAGATCAATAGAGAAGAAATGTTACATTTAACATCGAACAATAGAAGTTTTCTCTTAATAAACGTGCGTGTGTGTGTGTGTGTGTGTGTGTGTGTGTGTGTGTGTGTTATCTGTCACAGTCCAGCTCAACTGTTCTATCATATAATGATCAATAACAACCCGAGATCACATTATTAAGATGTACAGTAAATCACTGATCTCACATATGAATTCACATCTTAGCCAGCATCATTAAAAAGCATTAAAACATGTCAGAATAAATGAATTAACAGCTGATGCTACAAAGACACATTTGATTAGTCTGTCTTCTACAGAAACTCAACTTTTGTAGATACAAGTTTAATCTGTAATTTCATTCTTAAGTCTTTTTTTCAGAGGAGTTCACTGGTAAGATCAACAGAGGAGAAATTTTACATTTAACACCGAACAATGGAAATATTCTCTCAGTAAACGTGTGTGTGAAAGTGTGTATGTGTGTGTTAGTGAGAGGATCAGAGAATGACAGTTTTCCTCTGTCACAGTCCAGCTGAACTCTGATTCTCTGGAGTTTCTCTTTCACTGAGACACGAGATGTTTGATCAGGTGAAATGAATGCATCATATTTACCATCATTAAACCACACACACCAGAGTCCACTCCTGGAGAATATGTTCATTCTTCCTCTGAGCAGATTCTGTCATCACACCCAAATACCAGCGTGTACAGTCTCCAACCTGAACATCCCAACAGTGAATCCCTGAATTAAAACCCTCTGAACCCAAAACACACTTATACACATCAAATCTCTCAGTATTATCAGGAAGCAGCTGTTCCTCTTCACTGAATCTCACACTGATCAGATCATCAGACACGATGAGATTACAGTCAGCAGTGTTTGGGTCCAAAGTCACTGGAGCTGAAGAGAGAGGACAGATACACACTCAAACACACATCAAATAACACAAATGATCATTATGAATTCATTGTTGTATTCTCAACTCACTGTATTGAACATTTTCCTGCATCTTCTGTATCACAGTGAACTTCAGGTTGCTCAGATGTTTTGGGACATTGATCAGAACTCCTGAAATGTTCTCTGGATCTGCTGGTGTACACTGGGTTCTGAAAAACATTCAGGAGTCAGTCGTGTTGATTTGGGTTCAGAACCGAGAGAGAAACAGGAAACACAATACAAACCTTTCCATTGTGCTCTTCAAGTTCTGTAAAAAGAAAGAAACACAGATTATTCATCCAAACTGAATTTGCTTTTAATGTTTGAAACTGACATTTGTCTCCAGTATAATGAATATTGAAGTTGTATAAATGTTCATTGTTTCCACCTGTAGGAATGAAAGATCTTCAGCTGTCATCTGCTCCTCTATGACTCTGATTGTGTGTGAAAGAGATGAAATCTGTCTGCTCATCTTCTCAATCTTCTCCTTCATCATCTGACTCTTCTGCTCCTCTTCCTCTCTCAGTGCTGTTATTCTGGCGGCCTCTTCATCATGTAGAAACTGGTGAAGTTTCTCAAACTCCTCATTAATCTTCCTCTCTGTGTGTCGAGCCTGAAACTGAAACAAAAGACATTTCAGAGAAAGATCTGATGGTCAAACTGTATATCAATATACACTTCCAAAAATGGGATGTTTCACACTCTTTAATTACACAGTTTAATTCAAACCTTAATATGTTCTGCAGTTTGACCCAAATTCTGTTTAAACTCCTCAAATATTCTCAGTTTCTCCTGTAAGGGTTTTAGTGCAGTTTTGAGTTTCTCCTGAAAGAAATGGACATGTTAATATAAAGAGTTCTTACTTTCCAGCCCTGTTCTGCTTTTAGATCATTATGAGTTTGACCAGAATAATCTTCATTTACTGTCTGTAATTATTTGTTCATATATGTAATTATAAAGTATGCTGCAAGTTGTGCTGTTTCAATAAATGTTTTGAATATAATTGATCTGACCTTATTATTGATGACAGCTTCATCTACAGGACAGAAATTGTGATTTGTGTGTGTTCTGGAATCTCAACACACCAAACACACCGGCTGTTGATCATCGAGACAGAAGAGTTTGAGTTTCTCTTCATGAAGACTGCAGACTGCTTCACATCCTGATGAAGATCTTTGACTTCTCTCCTGTAAGAAAGTCTCACACAGGTTCTTCAAAGACCAGATTTAATGGAGGATGATCCTAATGTTGATCTTCTTCTGCAAACTGGACATTTAGATCCTTTACTTTCCCAAAACTTCTGAATACACTCTTCACACACACTGTGACTACAGGACAGAAGAACAGGATTTTTAAAAACATCACAGCACACAGGACAAGAGAAATCCTCCTCAGAAAAAGATTTAGACGCCATTTTCGAAATTACAAATAAAAATCTTCAAAGTTTCACTTTCTCCAGTTGTTGGTCTGAACTCTTATTATTCTGATTCAAATCAAAAAGCTTCAAATCCAAAAACATGCATCAGAATGATCAATAATCTCCAGAATATTCTGTGTTTTTCACTCGACTGAGAGACAGGTGAACTAGAAATGCTGATAAACAGGTGTGTCAGTCTCAGTTTTAACCTGTGAAAGTGGGCGGAGTTTGCTTATACACAAGAACACCCAAATACTGTATGAATTGTTTTGTTGACCTGGAGAGAGGATTTACTTCACTGCTTCAATGAAATAAAAATAAGATATATAATCTGTGGTGTGAATTGCATACATTATGTACATTCTATACACACAGATGGACAGTTTCAATACTGAGCTTGAGATCAATTACAGTATAATGAATCAAATCAAACACTGGCACATTAAGTCAGTGTTTGTAACAGGCAAATGAAGACAGACTAATAGAAAGTTTAATGACATCAGTTGACCTGGATGAACCACGTGAACGAGTTATATTCCTCTCATACCTAAACTAAAGTCTAAAGTCTTTCCATTACAAGAATGAGTAACAAGACTGGGCAAAATCACCTCTGAATGTCTGTATAGTTCATCATGTGTCTCTCTTATCTGCTCACACATTGATTGAAACAAACATGAATTATTTCTTTGAATGATGAGCACTAACAGTAATAGTAATATAAATGTATTGTTTGCTGTTGTTTTAAATAAAGATCCAGCTTATTAAAAGCTCCAGCCCTTTAATACAGTTCTCACAGTATTCATAATAAAATCACTAATGATGTGTATTTACTCAAAGTCCTCCCATTAAAGGGATAGTTCCTCCAAAATGAAAATACTGTAATAATGTACTGACCCTCATGATGTTCCAAACCCATATGACTTTCTATGTACCATGAAACAAAAAAAGGAGATATCAAGCAAAATGTGCCAAAATTGATTATACAGTTGGGATTTATGGTTAATCTGCTGATTGGTCAGTTTAAATGTATTTATATAGTGAATATGTAAACTATGTGCATTGCCCTCCATTAAAATTGGCACCCTTTGTAAATACTGTATGAGCAAAGAAGGCTGTAAATTGTGTTATTGTTCATCCTTCGTTGATCTTTCATTTAAAATGTTCACTAAAATCTAAACTTTAATTGAAGTAAAAAAATTGAAAGGGGAAATCTCATAATTAAATATTTTTCTCCAAAACACATTTGACAATTATTTCCACATTCCTAGAAATGACTTATGAGTAAAATATATATGAAGTATATTTCTATTCATATTTTACATTTTTCAAACACCTGGGTGACAAGGAGCATGAAATTGTTCAGCCATGACTTCCTATTTCACAGGGGTATAAATATGAGGAAACAGACCATCCAAATTCATACACCCTCAGACCACCGGCAGGTTTCAGCATTGAGACATGGAAAGTGTGAGAAATACGATTGTCTGTAGCATTAGGAAATTTGTGGATTATGGTCCTGCAGCCAGGATAAATCAAGAATGACTGGGTTGTGAGGAGAGTGGATGACTAAAAGACGAGTAGTTTCAGCGTGTAAAGCCCCAAGTTGCAGAGTAAGATCCATTGTGGTGTAAAGTACCTGGCCGGTTCCCAGGGGGCGCCCATCTAGCACTGCCACTGCCAAAGGATTGTTGCAAGGGATTAGTGGTATCTTGTGCTGTCGGGCTAATGTTTCATCGATAAAGTGCCTGCTGCTCCCGATTCTAATAAGGCTTTGGTGTTGATGGTATCTGATTGGCATGTTAATGTTATGGGCACTTCAAAACAAGCAGTAGTGTGGATAGAGTAAATCAACAAACTCACCCTGTGACTCTGTGATTGAGAGGGTCATGTAGGGCAGTTATCTCTCAGATGTCCCGCTTGGCCACAATATAAACAGAGATGATTATTGATGCGATGTTCATGCTCTTCTGTGGACAGATGAGTACGACCAACCTGCATGGGGTCAGTGTCATCACTGGGTTGATTCGTTTGACTGAAAGGATTGGGGAACTGGTTAGGTCTCCTGGAGCGAAAGAGATTGTCAATGCGAATAGTGTAGTGGTTTCTGCCCAATTTGTGAAAAATCACTCAAAGTCTCAAGGAGTTTTTGATTTCAGAAGAATAGACTTTATTATCAGACCATAAAGCCGAGTTGCCTGCAGAACAACTGAAGCATCTCTGGGTTTTTGTTCACTTAAATACATGTCCTCTAACAAGCTGGGGCTATTCCAAAAGTGTCACCATTATCCATCATCCTATTCTTTGACAGAAGTGGACAGGAGACACCTGTGGAAGAGCTTCACCGTATATTCTTCCAGCAGTCATGAGAGCACATATGTGAGGCTATTCCTGCACAAGCCTCTAAAAACACACATACACACACACAGAGTAAAAATACTTGCTTGACCATCAGAAATAATTGTACAATAAAATGTCATTGATTATACTTGATTAAAGTATACTTAACTTGATAAAAATACACCACAATAGCAAGGTTAATGAATTGATCCAGGGTTCTGTCTTCATCACAGCAGGCCAGCTCTGACTGAACGTCTGTGTTCAACCCTCGGCGAAACAGAAGTTTCAATGTATCCTCCACCCAAACGGTTTGGGTCGCGAGAGTGCGAAAAGACAAGAGCTGAATTCAGCTGCGGTATCTCTTCCCTGATGGAGTACAAGCAGTTGTTCCCAGCACTCCTTCCTACCTCAGAGTGTTCAAAAACCTCTTTTAGTCGCTGAATAAAATCACTGAAATTGGTTCCGCTTAACCCTTGACTAGCCCAGACAGCTGTTGCCCAATCTAGCTCCTTTCCCATGAGCAGAGAACACACCAGTGAGATCTTACATTCATGAGTAGGGTAAAACGAGGGTTTTTGATTCAGGAACATAGATTGTGCATGGGGAAGCCCTGACATTTGGTTGGGGTGCCGTCAAATTTTCCTGGAAAGGCTAAATGAGGATTGGCAGATGCAGTGTGTTAATATTCAGGCAAGGAGACCTCCGGTGGCCGATTGAGGAATCTTCACCAGTATTTGTGACAGATGTTGTGGGCTCCTGCTTATGTTTCTCTGTTCATGTGCTCCTGATGTTACAATGATGACATTACTCTCATGTATTTATTTAAATCCTTTCCAGTTTAAACTTGCAGCTGAATGATATTCTAAATTTTTTCAAAGATGATTGTATGTAATACAACCCTACAACCACAATTATTTATTTTTCAGAAATACTCTCTTAATAAACGTGTGTGTGTGTGTGTGTGTGTGTGTGCGTGATCTGTCAGTCCAGCTCAACGCTATATTTTACTTTAGTGTATCAGATTAAGTTATAAATGTGAGTGTTTGGACTTACATATAATGCATACATATTTTCATGGTACTTTTTATTTTGTAAACAAATTAAACTTCTTAAAAACTCTTGAAATGCTTCCATGACTTGATGCTATATGTTTTATAAAATGGCCTTTAAAACACCAGTTGATAAGTGAATTTATCTTGAGAACTGAATTGTTCATAATATCTGTCATATAATGATCAATAACAACCCAAGATCACATTATTAAGATGTACAGTAAATCACTGATCTCACATATGAATTCACATCTTAGCCAGCATCATTAAAAAGCATTAAAACATGTCAGAATAAATGAATTAACAGCTGATGCTACAAAGAACACATTTGATTAGTCTGGTCTTCTACAGAAACTCAACTTTTGTAGATGCAAGTTTAATCTGTAATTTCATTCTTAAGACTTTTTTTCAGAGGAGTTCACTGGTAAGATCATCAGAGGAGAAATGTCACGATATAACACTGAACAATGGAAATATTCTCTCAGTAAACGTGTGTGTGAAAGTGTGTATGTGTGTGTTAGCATAGGCGGAAATCGTGGGGGTCAGGACCCCTGTATCTGAGGGTTGTCCCCCTAAAATATCATTCAAATATGTGTATTGTAAATAATATAATGATATATTCTTAAAATAATTGTTTAACAAATAAAATAATACAAATGCAAAAGGGGCAACAACAAAAACCCCTTGGTGTCCCCTTCAAAAATTGCTCTTGAGAATTGTTATGTTTATTGTCCCCCCAACATTTTGATGAAATTTTCAGCCCCTGTGTGTTAGTGAGAGGATCAGAGAATGACAGTTTTCCTCTGTCACAGTCCAGCTGAACTCTGATTCTCTGGAGTTTCTCTTTCACTGAGACTCGAGATGTTTGATCAGGTGAAATGAATGCATCATATTTACCATCATAAAACCCCACACACCAGAATCCACTCCTGGAGTATATTTGCTTCTTCCTCTGAGCAGATTCTGTCATCACACCTAGGTCAAACAAATGTTACATATTACTATATCTTTCAGTCATCTGAGTGCTACTGTTCTTAGTCTTCTTGATAAGTGGATCAGTTTATACATGTGAAGAATACTGAATGATGCATTTGAGATAGTTCCCCAAGAAATTAAAATAATCTTATCATTTATTCACCCTTATGCCATCCCAGATGTGTATGACCATGTGATCTCTGTTTGTGTTCAGCAGAATAAAGAAAGTAATGAGGCATGAGGGTAAATAAATAATGATAATTTTCATTTAATGTACAATCCCTTTAATGTGATGAAAATCATCAATATATGATAATCATAATTCTAAGTATTATGAAATTTGTTTGTTTTAATACATTTGCAGTCTTGTCAAATAAACAATTTTGTCTTTAGAAAATGTCATTAACACTTTTTCAACATATAGCAGAGATACAGTACAGTGCCACAATATACAATATAACAATACGCTTGAATATTTATTAGATTCAAGGTTTATACAAGGCCCCTTAATAGAACCTAATTTTAAATTAGTATTTTCTGACTATTATTTCATACTTTAGGCTTTATAGTGTTACACTTTATGCTTTGTATAAAAGGGTTGTCGAACAAAAACATTTATTATACTTTTAATTGAAATAAGAGCATTTCTACCCAATATTACAAAAAATAACCAGGCTTAGGTGTTTGGGCAAAGAAGATATTTATATTTTATTTTGTGTGGTACCCGTTCTGAAAGTTTAAAGTACTTTTAAATGCTTAAAGTTGGATATGTGTTGGATATGTGTACAGGTCTTACAGTACAGTACAATACACACATACGTGCATGTATATACTGTCTAAATATATAGAGAGAGAGAGAGAAACTTAACTTCGTTTCAACGGCGTCCAAAACAAAGGATTTGTAATAATAATCTCGAATCAAAAGAAACACTTATAATAAACATTCCGCGCCGAACGAAATGTTTATTATAACACCCGCTGCAGCATCGCTCTTCTGCTGATTGGTCAATTCCTCTTGGCAACCAGGTAGAGACGCGCGCCTCATTGGCCAACTCCTCGAAGAATACAAGTAACGGTATGGGCCGTGATTGGTCAATTCCTGGTAGCAACCAGGTAGTGACGTGCGCTTGATTGGTTAATTCTTCGAATATTCTTTTTAATTTAAATACATGTACGTTTATATTTAATTTATTTATTTGGCCTTTATTGGACAGTTACAGTGAAGAGCTGTGTCAGAAATTAACTTGTCCATAATTTTATTATTACGGTTTTGTGTAAACTTATTGTATTATTAGATGGATCCCAGATAGCAATAAGTCGGCGGTCCGCTGGCGATGCGCCGGCGGCAGTAGAAGCGGCAGAATGGCGATATCGCAAACACGTTTGACGGCGCACCGCCGGCGGCAGCCGCTTTTTAAAAGCGGCAGCCGCCTTCCTACCGCCTTCGTTCCGCGGCCGGCCCGCTGGCTATCCGCCGTTCCGCCGCCGTTATATCGAAGGCGGACCGTCGGAAAGGCTTTCCTCGGTGTACACGTATCCTTGCAAGTACAATTTTGCCTGTATTATTGGTGTCCCCTTCAAAAATTGCTCTTGAGAATTGTTATGTTTATTGTCCCCCCCAACAGTTTGATGAGATTTTCGCCCCTGATTATACTATCCGTTTCTATTTGCAATGAAGATACTTTTGCAACATGTAGTGTAACTTTTTAAGTCTTATAATATCCCTGTGTTTCAGATAATTATAACTTTTAATATTAATATTTTGACCCAAAAATGTAAATTCTGTCATCCTATACTCAACCTCATGTCCTTCCAAATCCATGTGACTTTCTTTTGAGGAACCCCCAAAAGGTCTTTTGTATTCCATATAAGGAAAGTAAGTGGTGAGCAAAATAGCTTGTTTTGGTCACCAACGACTTTCATTATATGGACAAAACATTCTTTAAAATGTCATCTTTTGTGTTTCACAGAAAAAGTCACACAGGTTTGGAAGGACATGAAGTTGAGTAAATAGCTGTGCGTAAGGTCTTACGTAAGATGGGGTATAAAGTTCATACTAAGGGCTTAGTAACTACTAGTTAGTTTGTAACTAAGACAGTGCTTAATTTGGTTGCTCCACCAAGTCTTAACTAGTAAGTCGTAAACTCTCCGTAAAGTGATGCGTGGTCGCATAATCTACATAATTTGTTAACAAAAACCCGCCTCTGGTCTTCATTGGCTGCTACACTAAGCGGTAGACCAATCACAACAGACTGGGACATCTGACCAATCAGAGCAGAGTATGCTCTCTGAAAGGAGGAGTTTAGAACGGATCATTGAACGAGTCGGTTTTGACACTGGGGGGAAAAAAAGGTTAAATTATGAGCAAATTAAAGTGTTTTTTAATCATGGATGCATGTAAATCTATTGTATGAGACCTTTAAATCAAAATTAGGCACGTTTAAAAACCATATAGGTGCACTAAGTAATTGCAATAGGATGTAATTAAAGGTGTTAATTTGCATCTATATCATGAAATCGGTGCGCTATTGCAGATATTCTAGTTTTTATGGTCTGTTTTTCAGAGTTTGTAGCAAAAAATATTGTTTTTGTTTTTTGTGTTTTGTGTGAGTTGAGCTGAACCGTTGAGGACTAAATTTCCCCTGGATGCAAAACTTGTCTTAAGTCATTCTACAAACTCACTATTATCTTCCGCCTCCATTTTGACCCCATTCACCACAGAGGCACAACACGAGCAGACCTTCAAAGACGAGAATGACAACGCCACATTCAATAGACCCTCCCCGATCTGACCCGCCATGAGGCCTCTGATGTCACCACCCTCCCTGCAGAAGAGCCCGCCCCTGTGAGACAGACTCCACCCCTCGTGTAGTGTGGGAGGAGCCTGTTGCTGGTGATGATGCGGTGGGAGGTCACAGCAGTGATGAATCTCCCAACAAATCGCCCTCAAAGAAGAAGAAAAAGTTTCGCATCCCGTCGTTCCTAAAGAAAAACTAAAAGAAGAGTGAAAGCTAGAGAGGAAGAGAGCTCAGGCGTTAGGAAATACCCCACTTTAAAAAACATTTTAGTTTTTGTATTCAGTTTGTTCACATTTAGTGTGTGGATCTGTTTGTATGAAAGGGTCAGATTGATTTTATTCTTTGAACAGTTCTTTTATAAACGCTGACAGGTAAAGTGGACTTTGAGGTAAATTGTGGCTTGTTAGTCATGAGCTCACACTCTGATGTCATCATTATCTTCCATGTTTTTATAAAATAATCTTAATATCCACTATTATGTATTGGGAATATCACAAATGTTATTTTTAGGGAAAAAGGAAAGAATGGAAGAGTTGAAGTTCCTCCAGGTGTTAATTCAGATTGTAATGCCGCTGCACGCTTTAGATCAGCGTTTCTCAACGGGGGCGGTACCGCCCCCTAGGGGGCGTTTGGACAGTGTTGGGGGGCGGTGTGAACGAGGCAGCAGAGAGGGGGGCGCTCAGGCACAAATGGGGGGCGTTACTCAGAGGTACTCAACAGGCGGCCTGCGCAAAAATCTTTTCAGCTCTTCTCCTTAGCCTATGTCTTCGTCTTGCTCGGATTACTTCTGCCACTTCACCAGGAGGATATGCCAGGAGAGCCGCTTCCTAAGTTACACATGCTTTTAATAGGCGGAGAATTTTCAGCGCAAAATAGAGGCGCGCTTTCACCGGCTTTTTCTGTACATAACGCGGAATACATAATTAGGCGCAGTTTACGCTTCCCCTCCCATCTATTTATGTGACACTCCCACTTTCCCCTTGTCCATCCCATGAATGCATATGCATGACACGAAAAGCGCATTTTGCCATTTTCAATTGCGACAGGCAATCTGCGCTTTCATCTCGGTGCGTCACGTTCGTACATACCTCGCCATGGTTTTATGCGCACTTTGCGAAACAAATAGGCCTACGCCTGAAGTGGGCGCAAAAGCGTTAGTACATCTGGCCCTGAGAATTTTAATTGTAATGTGATGATCGGGTGCGGATATCTAATCGGAGAAAATCATTGGTGATGGTGAGTTTGTTTTTAACAGCTGATTCGGGTGACGTTAGAGCTGATCCGCGCATCTCTACTCTGCAATGTGTAATTGGCCGATGGGAATAATAAAGTCATAATAATATAAATATTGATTTTATATTATTTGTCTTTTGCAGCTATTCACCTAGTATATTAATATTAACTTAAGTTCTCTCCCTCGTGTCCCGCAAAATCAGGTCTGCTGACCTGCAACAGAGCAATAGCCAGGTGGTCACCCTACGTTACTCACTGTTATTCATCACAACGTTTAAGCCTCTGACAACTCATACAATGTTCATTTGAATGTAAAATAAAATTATGTCTGTGCAAATTAATGAATTCATATTTAAATGTTGCTAATAACCCACTCGCCTAGTTACCGGCAAATGATCTCCATAGCAACGCCTAAAAACAAATGCCGCAGCTGTCAGAGTGGTAGAAATGACCGTTTGTAGGCTATTCAAATTTGAAGCCTAGTATATATCGCCTAATTGAGTGCGCGAACGACCGCTGCTTTTTCATTGGCCATTTAGGTTAGTTAGCTACGTTATTGTTCACGTGATTGGTTCATCTTAAAAAAAAATTTGTGTGAGCCTGAATTTGTTTGAATTTCTAAATACATTTGAAATACCTTTCAAACAATCCATGTGTTTTTGCATTTTTTTCCAAACACAATATTACTCAACTTGAGGCTTTTACATGTAGTTTATACAATAAGAAACTTCTGTTTCAGTTTTTTGTTTTTTTTACCAAAAACTCAGGCTTCAGGTATCAGTGTTGCAATTGTTTGGCTGTAATAGTATTTCTGAAGTGTTTTAGTTTTTTTTAGGGGGGGGGGCGTTTGTTCAAAAAAGGTTGAGAACCACTGCTTTAGATTTATCAAATCATGTCTATAAACATTTCAAAAATGGATGACCCAGAGTGTAACGGTCCATTCATAAAATACAAAGATTCACAACAGATCTCACCTGAACAGGTACATGCTGTGCTAAACTTGTCAAGAACATGTCCGGGGCATTTCACCCCAAAATCAAAAGAACGAAAATTATATGTTACAAAAATGGTGGAAATTTTTTTTTTTTAGATATTTTTTTTGCATTGTGATATAATCTTCAAAACAATTAAGCACATTTCCCCCAATTTCTCATTATTGTAATGAAAATGAGATTCATTATGTATATTAATATTTGACACACATCAAAAACATAATCATTGTATTTCAATGTATTTATGAGAATCACGAACAAAAAATAAAATATCCGGATGCATTTTGATAATGAGAGTTTGAAGGGAGAATGTGTTAATGGTCATGAAATTAATGTCAAAATGCAAAAAAAAAGTCTTTAAGGTCCAAATATAAGTTTCAGTTTCTTTGTGCAAAATAGAATTGCTTATTTTAAGTTTTCTTTTGACTTTGGGGTAGAATGTGACCTGGGCATATTTTTGTAGGATTCTCCATTAAAATATTAATTTCTGTAGATTTATTTGCATATGGAATTTGCAATATACTTCTATCACATAACACTTTTTCACTCTTGTTTTAAAATTATCTGTAAATTTAATCCTGTAGTAATGTTCAAAAGGCCCAGGTATTCTCAGACGTGATAGAGAATTCTGACCAATCAGATTGCTTGTTACTGCAGCCTCACGTGTCTGAAGTGAAAACCCAACGAGAGCATTGAGCAGATGCAATATTGCAAGTTAGAGTGAACAGTTCGCTAACTTCACTCTAGTTAGTTTAATTACTGTTCTTTGGTAGTACTTTGAGTTTTAGGGATATGGGATATGGTGTGCGTGCATATAAAGTAAGTGCAAGTGGACTTTCTGTTCTTAATTAGTTGTTTGCTTTGATGCATCATAGCATAAAACTAGCGACATTGTACCTTCATTAATATTCAAGCTAGAATGTTATGAGTGTCTGAGGACTGTTTCACTGTATGTTTGAATCTCTATTGCATATTATTATTATTGTTTAATGATGATTACATGCAATTCAAGGAATTGTGTTGAAGATTTTTGTAATGGTCAGTTAGTTGCGCAACGTTCACGTCTACTGATGTTTAGATAGACGCTATTTAGGGTTTGGTGGCGCCACCCTGTGGGCAAATTAAGAATAACCACCCAACAGTGTAATTTACCTACTTTATTATTACCTTTTGTTCTGATAGTCTATGTAGACTTACAAGGTATTGTTATATATTCAATTGGGTATTTATGTTGTGAATAAGAATGTGTACTAAGTTTATTTACTATGTTAATTTGTTACAGAACCATACATATGTATGCCCAACGAAGTGAATCTCAGTAAAGTCATTGAAAGAACTTGGAAACTGCCTGGTGATTCTCTGCAAATAAGTGTCATCACACACAGTTCTGACCGACTGTCTGCAGCGTTTCGAATCAATCTGAATTAGTGTCTACAACTAAAACCCCTCTATTTCAATTGGTCCTTCGAGCCGGATCGGCGAATCACTGCAGAGATGATGTCCCATTCTGAGTCAGATCCTCCTGTTGTCCGACCCAGACGACAGCTAAGAGTACCTGCATATCTAGCAGATTATCAGGTTCATGGATCAGACCATGTGCGGAGATCACTACCAAATCCTTGTCTCAGTGAAACTGAAATTGAAGATGCTCCATTGAATTCAGAAAATATATCCAGAGCGTCCTCGCCAAAAAGTCAGCCTTCATACATAAGTGATCTGGTTCTACAGGATGAATGGCAAGAAACACTGGAGGATGTGCAGCATGAGAATGATGTGCTTCGCAGTCACATTCACTATATGCCAGAGATTTTGAAAGCCTTACAAGGGCTTAAAGCAGAGAATGCCACACTAAAGCATGAAATCCAAAACATAACTAGAAGTATGGAGACTTCCAACAGATCAGTGACTCCTATACCAGCCCCTCGTACCAATGTGCCACGAATCACCTGTCGTCAGCCTCCACCATGCACAAGTATTCCTGCCATGCATTCTAAAGATATACGGCAACCCAGATCTGTACAGATTGCGCAGTTGACTGACCAGATGAGCAGCTTCACCCTTACACCTAAACAAGATGAACAGATGCATATTGACACAGGCTGTCATGTCCTTCCACAGAGGTACTATACTCACACAGAACAGTCAGCTGAAGCCACTCATTATGATAAGTATACCGCCAGATCAGGGCACCAACCCTTTCCGGGTGAGAGAGAGTACCGCCTACCACGACAATCTGAGTTTACACCAAGAGCTGAAATGTCACACCATCAGGAGAGGATATACAGAGGACCTAAGCCTACTATACCCACCTTGACATCGTCAGATCCAAGACAGTTCTCAAGGCTTCGAATGGCTTTAGAAAATATCCTCCCGGAGGAAGCCACAGAGCGTTTCAAATATCAGATTCTCACTGATCATTTAAAGTTAGAAGAGGCATTGTTAGTGGCAGACTCCTACTGTAACTCGACACACCCCTACACAGACACCATGCAAGCTCTTGTAAAGATGTATGGTCAGCCCCACATGCTGGTTCTACAGAACATTGCTGAAGTCATCGATGGTCCCAGCATCCGAGCGGGAGACGTGAAGGCATTTAAGCTGTTCGCACTACGCGTGCGCTCTTTGGTGAGCATGTTGGAGCAGCTAGGATCTGAAGGAACCGTTGAATTGGAATGTGGTTCACATGTGTCAAGGTTACAAAGTAAACTTCCTCATGATCTGAAGACTAGTTTTAAGAGGTATATACATCCATACAGAGTAACCATTCCCACTCTCTTTGATTTCGCTGATTGGTTGGAGTATGAGCTCCAAGTTCAAGATGATAGTTCCAGAATAAGTAGTTATGCTCCTAACCAGACAACTAAGAGAAGGGAAGACCACCGCAATCAGAGGTTCTCTGGGAAATCCACCTCAATCCTGTTGGGTACTGAGAAATCTGTCATGGACAGTGAACCCAAAATGACTGCTTCAGAGACAAAGCATAGCCCAAATAGCTACAGAGGAAAGTTACATGCATACTGCCCTTATTGTGAGAACGCCAATCATTTCCTTAATGGATGTGAGAATTTCAAAGAACTTTCTAGGAAACAAAAAGAGGCATGGATCCGCAAGAATAATCGCTGCTGGCGCTGTGGCCGTAGCCATCATGCATCTAAATGCACCTTGAAAGCCCTCTGCAAGACATGCAACAGGAAACATCTACTAATATTGCATGATGTGAATGAGCGAGTTGCGGATACCGGTAATGAGTCTGAAACCAGAGAAAACTCCTGCCTGGTGAGCACCACAAAAGATATCCTATATGTAGATCGTCCTGTCTACAGCCGTAAGGTTCTCCTAAAATTGAGTAAAGTTGTCATCACAAATGGGAATAAATCCATTGAAGTGTATGCAGTGTTGGATGATGGGTCTGAGAGAACCATTCTCCTCCATGCCGCAGCACAGCAGCTAAACCTCAAAGGACATCCAGAAGACCTGATACTGCGAACAGTAAAACAGGATCAGCAGGTGCTTCATGGGGCAGCTGTTTCCTTTGAAGTGTCTCCAGTCTCCAACCCACATAAGAAATTTCTTATTCAAGGTGCCTTTACAGCTGAGAGGCTTGGTCTTGCTGAACATTCCTACCCGGTGGCTTCCTTGCAGAAGAAGTACCGACATCTAGCAGGACTCCCGCTGCAGCAGCTAGACAAAGTGCGGCCTGTATTGCTGATTGGCTCTGACTGCCCTCATTTAATTACGCCAATTGAGCCTGTCCGCCTAGGTCCACCAGGTGGACCAGCTGCAGTCAAGACTCGTCTCGGCTGGATGCTTCAAGGCCCCACACATGAGCTCAAACATGGGCTTAACACTCACCAATGCTTCTTTACTACTATCTCCCCAAATGCAGAATTATTTGCACAGGTTGAAAAATTATGGCAGATGGATGTGTTACCTTACCGCAGTGAGAAGGTGGTGATGCGATCCAAGATGGATCAGGAAGCTGTCAGAATTCTAGAGGAGAAAACATTGAGAGTTTCCATTGATGGAGTAATGCGTTATGCCACACCACTCCTTCGGATGCAGAACATGCCACATCTGTGCATGCCTAAAGAAGCAGTTCTCCCACAACTAAGAAGTACTGAGCGGAAGCTATTAAAAAACCCTGTGCAGGCTTCGGCCTACAAAGCTGAGATTGCAAAGCTGAAGGATGCTGGATATGTGGTGAAATTAGA
The DNA here is from genome assembly GCF_025860055.1 of Xyrauchen texanus. Classification (NCBI taxonomy): domain Eukaryota; kingdom Metazoa; phylum Chordata; class Actinopteri; order Cypriniformes; family Catostomidae; genus Xyrauchen; species Xyrauchen texanus. The sequence goes on along the minus strand of NC_068310.1, from coordinate 39,484,132 downwards.
ATCAGTTGAAGTTGATAGTTCAAAAGATTCGTGGTACATCCCCCACCATATGGTACAGCATAACGGTAAAAACCGGGTCGTCTACAACTGTTCATTCCAGTATGGGGGTCACAACCTAAATGAACTTCTCTTACCTGGTCCTACATTGGGCCCATCTCTGTTGGCTGTGTTACTCCGCTTCCGTGAGCACTCCATAGCCATAAGCAGCGACATTCGTGGGATGTTTCATCAGGTGAGGCTGCTCCCTGATGACATGTCTTTACTCCGGTTCCTGTGGAGGGATCTAAAGTCAGAGCAACCTGCAGAAGTGTACCAGTGGCAGGTGCTACCCTTTGGCACGACATGTAGTCCCTGTTGTGCCACTTATGCGCTGCAAAGGCATGTTATAGATCACAGTAAGCCTGGGGACAAGGTCAGAGAGGTCATTGAAACGTCTTTTTATGTTGACAATTGTCTACATAGTCTTACCTCCAAAGAAGCTGCTAAAGACTTGGTTAACCAGCTCTGTACACTCCTGGCTGCTGGAGGCTTTGAGTTGCGCCAGTGGGCAAGCAATTGTCCATCAGTAATCAATCACCTTCCCCCTGAAGCAATATCCAATAATTGTGATCTTTGGCTAAGTCAGGGCCACCAAAATGTCCATGAATCAACACTTGGATTGCATTGGCATTGTCAATCTGACACTTTGCGATACAAGCACCGAGCTACAAGCTGTTCTACAGTGACAATGCGTAACATCTACAGCGTTCTGGCAAGACAGTATGATCCTCTTGGTTATATTATCCCTTACACCACCAGGGCAAAGATATTGGTGCAACGCCTGTGGGACAAAAAGCGTGACTGGGATGATCCACAGTTGCCAGAGGATCTACTTGCCTCATGGTACTCATGGGAAAAAGAGTTGAGTTATTTAGAGAATATATCTCTGCCCAGGTGTTATTCCAGCCCACATCTGGATCTCCTGATCTGCAAACATGAAATTCATGTGTTCTGCGATGCGTCAGAACAGGCATATGGTTCAGTGGCTTATCTGCGGACAGAAAACACTAAAGGTGAAGTGGAAGTTGCATTCCTGGCCGCTAGATCTCGCGTTGCCCCCCGAAAGCAACAGTCCATACCCCGCCTTGAGCTATGTGCGGCTCTGAGTGGTGCACAGCTCTCTAAGCTCCTCTCTACAGAGCTCACTATCTTTATCCATTCTGTTACACTCTGGTCAGACTCCACAACAGTGCTTACTTGGTTGTTATCCAGCTCATGCCGTTACAAGGTTTTTGTGGGGACGAGAGTGGCGGAAATTCAAGAACTAACAGCATCTGCTACCTGGAAATATGTACGATCTGGAGATAACCCAGCAGATGATATAACTCGAGGCAAACCTCTTTGTGATTTAATAGAAGGGAGTCAGTGGAATCAGGGACCTCCATTCCTCAAACTGCCACCAGAGAGCTGGCCTGAACAACCATCCTTGCACCTTGAAGAGCAAAACAGTGAGTTAAGGCAGTCTGCATTCTGTGGGTTGGCAACAACAACAACTACACCCTTGCCAAACCCCCAACAGTATGAAACATTAACAGAGTTCATAGAGGCTTGTTGCCAGCATCTTCATGGGGCAGCACACACTGCATGCGCTGACACACTACGAGATATCGAGCAAACAATACTTTGTCAAGCACAGATTGAGTCCTTCCCTTCTGAGGTAAACCAGCTGAAATCAGGCAAGCCAGTTTTAGCCACAAGCAGATTGGCTTCTCTGTCCCCTGAATTTGATACTGCTTCAGGGTTGATCAGAGTAGGTGGGCGCTTGCGCCATTGTAATGAGCTGGAAATGGATGCTGTCCATCCAATCGTCCTTGAACCTCAAAATCCTATCACCAGACTAATCATTAAGGATTACGATGGGAGATTGCACCACCCTGGACCAGAACGAGTGTTCGCTGAAATAAGGAGGACCTACTGGATATTAAGAGGTCGTGAAGCAGTCCGGCGACATCAACGGCACTGTGTGGAGTGCAGGAAATGGAGAGGACGCCCAGAAGCACCCCGTATGGCAGACCTGCCTCTCGCCAGACAGCAAATTTTCAAACCAGCTTTCTACTCAACTGGCATGGACTGTTTTGGACCTTTTCTAATCAAGATTGGACGCCGTAATGAAAAAAGGTGGGGCATAGTGTTTAAGTGTCTGACCACCAGAGCTGTCCATCTCGATGTTCTAGCTAGCATCGACTCAGACTCGTTCTTGATGGCCTTGAGACGCTTTGTCGCTCGCCGTGGGAAACCCTATGAGTTGTTATGTGACCAGGGAACCAATTTCAAAGGGGGAGAACGAGAGTTGAATGAATCCTTCGCTGCTCTGCATCATGAGCTACAGAATCACCTTGCTAATCAGCAAATCAAGTTTGTCTTCAATCCTCCAGGAGCGCCTCACTTCGGAGGATGCTGGGAAAGAGAGATCCGCTCAATCAAAACAGCCCTCCGAGTTACTATTGGTGCACAGAGTGTTACTGGAGAAGTGCTAAGAACAGTCTTAATTGAGATTGAAGGGATCCTCAACTCAAAACCACTTGGTTACACATCTTCAGACATAGCTGACCCTGACCCAATTACCCCCAATTGCTTCCTCATAGGACGGCGGGACGCATCCTTGCCCCAGGTGGTCTATCAGGAGTCCGAGGCACTGAGTCAACGGCGCTGGCGACACAGCCAACTGCTGGCGGATCACTTCTGGAGGCATTTCTTAAAGTATTATCTACCTAGTCTCCAAGCCCGGCAAAAGTGGAGATCAGAGAAAGAGGCTTTACAGGTTGGTGATGTGGTCATGATCGTCGATCCTCAATTACCACGGGCCCTTTGGCCAGTAGGAAAGATCACCCAAGCATTCCCGGGCACAGATGGCAGAGTAAGGTCAGCCAATGTGGAGGTTAAAGGAAGGATGTATACACGACCTGTAGCTCGACTTATCCACCTTCCAGCTTTACCTGATGAGGACTGATGTTATAAGTCAACCTTTTGTGAAATGGGCGAATTCAATCACTGAATTCGGGGGCGGCTGTTCAAAAGGCCCAGGTATTCTCAGACGTGATAGAGAATTCTGACCAATCAGATTGCTTGTTACTGCAGCCTCACGTGTCTGAAGTGAAAACCCAACGAGAGCATTGAGCAGATGCAATATTGCAAGTTAGAGTGAACAGTTCGCTAACTTCACTCTAGTTAGTTTAATTACTGTTCTTTGGTAGTACTTTGAGTTTTAGGGATATGGGATATGGTGTGCGTGCATATAAAGTAAGTGCAAGTGGACTTTCTGTTCTTAATTAGTTGTTTGCTTTGATGCATCATAGCATAAAACTAGCGACATTGTACCTTCATTAATATTCAAGCTAGAATGTTATGAGTGTCTGAGGACTGTTTCACTGTATGTTTGAATCTCTATTGCATATTATTATTATTGTTTAATGATGATTACATGCAATTCAAGGAATTGTGTTGAAGATTTTTGTAATGGTCAGTTAGTTGCGCAACGTTCACGTCTACTGATGTTTAGATAGACGCTATTTATGGTTTGGTGGCGCCACCCTGTGGGCAAATTAAGAATAACCACCCAACAGTGTAATTTACCTACTTTATTATTACCTTTTGTTCTGATAGTCTATGTAGACTTACAAGGTATTGTTATATATTCAATTGGGTATTTATGTTGTGAATAAGAATGTGTACTAAGTTTATTTACTATGTTAATTTGTTACAGAACCATACATATGTATGCCCAACGAAGTGAATCTCAGTAAAGTCATTGAAAGAACTTGGAAACTGCCTGGTGATTCTCTGCAAATAAGTGTCATCACACACAGTTCTGACCGACTGTCTGCAGCGTTTCGAATCAATCCGAATTAGTGTCTACAACTAAAACCCCTCTATTTCAAGTAATAAGAATTACATGTTTGCTTTTATAGATGTATTTTACTTTATTTTTATCTGTTAACTGTTGTTTTGTTTATTTATTTAAAACAATGTCAGGTGACTTGAAAACACTTTAAATTGTTTCTCTGACACTATTAATAACAGACAAACAAAACACGGACAACTGTAATCCAGATTTAATTCAGCCACTGATGAACACACACTCTCACTCACACACACAAATATTGTTTGTTTGTAACACTGAAAATATGAATTGCAGCTGAATGATATTCTCATTTCTTCAACCACAATTATTTATTTATTATTTATTTTTCAACCATGAATGAAAGTGTGATTTCATTATTTGTATTCTAACAGCAGAAAAGACAAGTGAAGAAATTAATAGACAAAACAAACTTATTCTGACTTTGTGCTTTAGAGACTCATTTAAGACTTTCTTTTTTCTTTTTTAGGAGTTCTCTGGTAAGATCAATAGAGAAGAAATGTCACGAACAACACTGAACAATAGAAATACACTCTTAATAAACGCGTGTGTGTGTGTGTGTTATCTGTCACAGTCCAGCTCAACTGTTCTATCATATAATGATCAATAACAACCCGAGATCACATTATTAAGATGTTCAGTAAATCACTGATCTCACATATGAATTCACATCTTAGCCAGCATCATTAAAAAGCATTAAAACATGTCAGAATAAATGAATTAACAGCTGATGCTACAAACACACATTTGATTAGTCTGTCTTCTACAGAAACTCAACTTTTGTAGATACAAGTTTAATCTGTAATTTCATCCTCAAGTCTTTTTTCAGAGGAGTTCACTGTAAGATCATCAGAGGAGAAATGTCACAGTAAACACCGAACCATGGAAATATTCTCTCAGTAAACGTGTGTGTGAAAGTGTGTATGTGTGTGTTAGTGAGAGGATCAGAGAATGACAGTTTTCCTCTGTCACAGTCCAGCTGAACTCTGATTCTCTGGAGTTTCTCTTTCACTGAGACATGAGATCCTTTATCAGGTGAAATGAATGCATCATATACATCATCATTAAACCCCACACACCAGAGTCCACTCCTGGAGAATATGTCATTCTTCCTCTGAGCAGATTCTGTCATCACACCCAAAAACCAGCCTGTAGAGTCTCCAACCTGAACATCCCAACAGTGAATCCCTGAATTAAAACCCTCTGAACCCAAAACACACTTAAATACACATCAAATCTCTCAGTATTATCAGGAAGCAGCTGTTCCTCTTCACTGAATCTCACACTGATCAGATCATCAGACACAGTGAGATTACAGTCAGCAGTGTTGGGGTCCAAAGTCACTGGAGCTGAAGAGAGAGGACAGATACACACTCAAACACACATCAAATAACACAAATGATCATTATGAATTCATTGTTGTATTCTCAACTCACTGTATTGAACATTTTCCTGCATCTTCTGTATCACAGTGAACTTCAGGTTGCTCAGATGTTTTGGGACATTGATCAGAACTCCTGAAATGTTCTCTGGATCTGCTGGTGTACACTGGGTTCTGAAAAACATTCAGGAGTCAGTCGTGTTGATTTGGGTTCAGAACCGAGAGAGAAACAGGAAACACAATACAAACCTTTCCATTGTGCTCTTCAAGTTCTGTAAAAAGAAAGAACACAGATTATTCATCCAAACTGAATTTGCTTTGAATGTTTGAAACTGACATTTGTCTCCAGTATAATGAATATTGAAGTTGTATAAATGTTCATTGTTTCCACCTGTAGGAATGAAAGATCTTCAGCTGTCATCTGCTCCTCTATGACTCTGATTGTGTGTGAAAGAGATGAAATCTGTCTGCTCATCTTCTCAATCTTCTCCTTCATCATCTGACTCTTCTGCTCCTCTTCCTCTCTCAGTGCTGTTATTCTGGCGGCCTCTTCATCATGTAGAAACTGGTGAAGTTTCTCAAACTCCTCATTAATCTTCCTCTCTGTGTGTCGAGCCTGAAACTGAAACAAAAGACATTTCAGAGAAAGATCTGATGGTCAAACTGTATATCAATATACACTTCCAAAAAATAATTACTTTAATTACAGAGTTTAATTCAAACCTTAATATGTTCTGCAGTTTGACCCAAATTCTGTTTAAACTCCTCAAATATTCTCAGTTTCTCCTGTAAGTGTTTTAGTGCAGTTTTGAGTTTCTCCTGAAAGAAATGGACATGTTAATATAAAGAGTTCTTACTTTCCAGCCCTGTTCTGCTTCATTATGAGTTTGACCAGAATAATCTTAACTTCCCCTTCTGTCACTCACTCAACGTTGTGTCGATGAAGTGACACTAGGGGTCAATCTTGAGAGCCTGAAACACCTTCAGATCTTTGAGAAAAGGCCAATGAGAATTGGCGAGTTGAATTTGCATGCCACTCCCCCCTGACATACGGGTATAAAAGGGAGGCCAGCAGGCAAGTTCATTCAGATTTCTTCTTCAGAACCGAGCGGTCGCACTACAGCAAGCTGAAGTCGTCTGCTCACTCATTCACCTTCCCTCTCAGTGCGTTGCTGTTGGATCTACGGCACTTTCCAGTGGTCTCTCTCTCATCTCTGCACTCCACTACAGGCTACACCCCTGGGCCTTTCGACAGCGCTCCTGAAAGAGTTTGTTTTCTCTAAACGAGTGTAACGTTGAACTTATTTTTAAAGACGTGTCTTTTTAAAGATGCCATTCCGTCTCTATGCAGTTCCTGGATGTGGTCGTTACCTCTCTGCCTCTGATGGTCATGAACACTGCCTCACGTGTTTGGGCCAATGTCACATTGACGAAGCATTCGTGGATGGTTCTTCTTCTCAATGAGAGAACATGACCATGGCCACTTTACGAGAGCGGCTCTCCTTCATAGGGAGCGCCTCTTCAGCCGTCCCCCTTCTCGACCCTCCTACCCATGGGTATGGCGCCTATGTGGCTGATGCTGGAGACGTTTCGTGGGCTTCACTGGGCACGGTCCCACCGGGTAATTCCCCGTGGGCTGCCCACCCCGCTGCGCGCTCGTGGCCTCCGTCCATCTCTGGGATGAGACAGGCAGCTCAACTCAGTGCCAGCCCAATGTCTCTCCCGGAGCCCAAGACCCGGATGAGATGTCGATCACTGCATCGGAGGGCGTCCTAGCGGTGACGGATGCTGAAGACTCGACTGGACTGCCACCTCCGTGTGTGGCAGCCCGGTCTGAGGCGGATGCGGAACTCACTGCCATGCTTTCCCGGGTCGCCGCAAGTGTCAGGCCCTCCGCCCGCCCCTGCAAACTTCTGCAAACTGGACATTCTTTAGATCCTTTACTTTCCCAAAACTTCTGAGTATACTCTTCACACACACTGTGACTACAGGACAGGACAACAGGATTTTTAACAACATCACAGCACACAGGACAAGAGAAATCCTCCTCAGAAAAAGATGTAGATGCCATTTTCTGAGTCACACGTCAAAATCCTTCTTCAAAGTTTCACTTTCAGTTTACTAATCATGTTTTAACACTCAGTATTCTGTTTTTAAATCAAAGAGTTTCACATTCACAGCAGAGCATTTCAATAATGTGCATCCAAAATATTATTGTCCTAATCGTGAACAAATTATTCCGTGTTCTTCAGTCGAATGAGCTTCAGGTCAGACGTGATCTAAAACTGTAGATCAACTGGTGTTTCAGTCTCAGATTTCTTCCTGGTTAACTATGAAAGTGGGAGGGGTTTCCTTATTCGCAACAACACCTGATGATTCTACACAAGTAGAAAGAGGCTTTACTTCAACCTGGAGAGGAGAGGTGTCCAAGTCACACCAGTGGTAATTTACCACTCCTCTTTTCGATCTACACTACATCACATGGACCTATCATTAAGGGGTTATGGCTTCTCCCACCATTGCTACACAGATGATAAACAGCTCTACCTGTCGTTCCAGCCTGATGACGCCACTGTCTCACCTAGTAGCTCTGCCTGCCTCTTGTTGATCTCAGCCTAGATGAAGCAAACATGCCCATTTGGGGCCTGTGTGGGGCCACTGCAGGCAGAAAATGTGGGCCCAAAGTGGGCAGCCCATTGTGTGCCCTGGTACTGGCATGAAATGTGTGGACCTCATACTATGAGCCCAAAAGTGTGGGATGAATGTGGGCTGCCAACACTAAGAAGAATGGGCCCCCAGTGGAGCCCATTGTGGGCCCATAACATGCCCACGGTATGCCCACACTTTGGGCTGGGTCTGGGCTCTCCCACTCCCCAGCAAACATGCCAGTGCGGGCCCACTGTGGGTAAGTGTGGGTTTTATGTGGGACAGTGTGGGCAAGGGCAAACCCTTTGGGGCCCCAAGTGGGCATTCTGTGGGCAAGCCCACTGTGGGCTTGCCTACAGAAAACCCAGACAGGCCCCCAGTGGGTTAGTCCATGCAGGGCCTATAGTCGTTTTGCCCATTTGGGCCCACATGAGGATTTACTGTGGGCAACCCACAGTGGGTTTGCCCACAGAAAACCCACACGGCCCCCAGTGGGTTAGCCCATTCGGGGCCCATAGCAGTTTTGCCCATTTGGACCCACATGAGGATTTACTGTGGGCAACCCACATTTAGCATATAGTTAAAAATAGTAAAATTTTTAGTAAAATTTTTTTTAAAAAGTTAAATATTTTATGTGGGTGTTTTTTAATTGCATGTCTTTATGGTTGCCAGATTTTGTCACAAACCCAACTAATCTCATATGGTATAGCCTACAATTTTTTGGGTGGGAGATGTAGTCCCATCCAATCATCATGGCTGTAAAATAGATAAAATCAATTCCCATGATGTTTTTTTTATTATTATTATTTTGCTTTCTATTAACACACTTAATTACATAAAGAGCGGAATCGCACGGGATATACACCTGGCAAACAATAATCTAAACTGTGCAGCCGTCACTCGAATTTTCCATTTCAACCTGAGCCTTTGAGGACGGGGCACTACCAGCAAGAACCAGCCAGGTGAGATGTAGTTTTTATTTTTTTATTCAATATCTTAAAGATGTGTATTTCTAAATGTTTCACCCCAAATGTGAAGATGATAATCGGTGGTAAATTTGATAGCTTTGTAACGCAATCATTCAGATCCAGTTAGCCAAATACTATTTAAAGTTTGCTGTTAATGTTAGTTAATAATTTCAAGTTGAACAGGATGCAATTAAGTAAAGAAGCTGCTTTTGTGCTCAGACAAACTGCTTTAGGTAAAGTATCTAGTAAAATATACCATCAGATATTGTCCACTGAATGTCATTATAGGAAAGAAGATTGGTGCAAATAGCTAGAAATTGTGAATTGACTTGCTAGCTAAAGAGTGACGTGCTGTCTAGTGAAGCGTGGATCGCAGTTATATTTGCGGGTGGGTCAGGTAAAAAAAAGAACATTCTGATTAATTGCGGGTGGGTCAGGTGCGGATGATATTTAAATCATTAATGATGGTAATATTAAAACAACGTGTAGGCCTACATGTGTATGTGAGTGTGTAGCTGAAATCTGAGTGGTTGATGAACTGCTGTTTGGCGGGGAACTGCCAGGATAGTCTACACACTAAATTGTCAAAATGCAAACCTTGGCCTTTCCATTGCATACGATATTCGGACTCTCGGAATTCGCCACCTAGTGGCAGACGAAATGATACACTTAACGGCGATATTCCGATGTTCTATACTCTTACTTGTATTAAACTCCACAGTTACTCTCGCACTTGAAGTACATTTTGTTTGTACTTTTAAATTACAAATTACTTGTATTTTAATTAAATACTTTTATCACAGCAGTATTTTGTGTTGTATTTATATACATTTGATGAGTAAGTATTTGTAATTTGTAATTAAATACTTTTTGATGTATTTGTGCCCATCTCTGTGTATATATGTAAATATAAAAACTACCATAATCAATTACACTGCATAGTAACAGTATTCTAAAATACAGTGCAAAAACAAGAACTGTAATTAATTTTACAGTATAAATATACTGTAAGTTATTATACAGTATGCTGTGAACTGCTGTAGTCAAACTGCTGTACAGTAATTTTACCGTGGAATAAAATACTGAAGCTTGCTGGATATTTGTTGCCAGTAAGTTACTGTTGATTTTACGTAAATTTTTTTACAGTCTCAACTGCCACCCTCTCAGCCTGACATTGTGTTTTGGACTGTTATCACCTCCTCACCCACCATCTCTCATCTTGTCAACTGTCTTTCAATAAAACCTGTTAACACTCATTCTGCGCTTGAGTTCTCTCTCATAGATTCGTAACATAATATTAAATATAATGTATAAATATTCAAATAAATGTTATTGTATCTGTTGTTATTAAAATATACAATTATAAGATTGCTATATATTATTACATACTTTACATTTATATCACTCGAGATCATTCTATTCTATTCTCCATTTTGTAATTTGTTAATATAAATGATATATAAAATGTATACATTATATAGCCTAGTATCTAGAGTACCTGTCAAAAGTTTCTTATGCTCACCAACGCTTTATTTAATCAAAAATAAAAAAAACAGTAATAGTTGAAAATGTAACAAATTAATATAAATGTTCTATTTTAATATATTTAAAAATAATTAAACATTTTTTTTAAAAGAAATGTTATAATATAAAAAAATATATATATATATTCAGCATCATTACTCCAGTCTTCAGACACATGATCCTTCAGAAATCATTTTAATATGCTTATTTGCTGCTCAAGAAACATTTCAGTTGTGCTGCTTAACATTTTTGTGGAACAATGATGTGGTAAGATTAAAAAAGACAGATATTCATATTTTTATTCATCAAGGATGCATTAAATTGATCAAAAGTGACAGAAGACATTTATAAAGTTACAAAAGATTTCTATTCAATAAATTCTTTAATAAAATTAGTAAATGCTGTTTATTAAACTGAAAAAAGTATACATTTCTACAAAAATGTTAAGCAGCAAAAACAGTTTTCAACATTGATCAATTGTAATAATATTTCACAATTTTTACTGTACCGTTTGATGAAATAAATGCAGCCTTGGTGAGCACAAGACTTCTTATAAAATCTTAACTTCATACATGTTTAGTAAAACTTATGTTAAGTAATTGACTTCTTTGTCACAGGACTAAATACCAAGGAGTTGTTGTCATGGTGAAACCTCCAAACATTTGGTATCTCTGAAAAGCCCTGAATGTGCTGTTTAAAGGACACCCAGAATGTTAAGTCAAGTCACCTTTATTTATATAGTGCTTTTTACAATACAGATTGTTTTGCATTTTTCATAGAGAGCATATGACGTAATTTAGATATATTTTTAAGATTTAAAAATGCAGTTTTACAGATAGTTTTATCAGTAGTCAGGTGTAAATGTACAGTAAATGAACAATGTTTGATCTATCTCCATGTTTCCTGTAGCCAGTAATCCTCGTCAAATTGCAAAGGAGGTTGAAATGGCGTAACAGTACTTGAACAACCCTTATTTTGTTTTTAACATTTGTATTTCAATTGATCCTTTCTCACTGTGACAAAAAGCAGCCAAGCCACTGCATGCGAGGTGGAAGCGTCCATAAAAACGTGGCTCTGTAATGCAAGGGACAGAGATGGGGGAAGGCAAGGAAGGGCCAGAACTGCAGTGAGGGAAATACCTACTGAGGGGATGGTTTTCAATTTACTTTCATATGTGTTTTAAGTATTCTGTGGTTCTGTTTTTGTGTGTTTATTGCTGTTTTAAACTGCTCTATTGCTTTTTTTTATTGCTGGTTAAAAATAAATCTCAATGTATTATTATTAATTATAATTATTATTAATGTCTGTAAATAAATTATTTAAAAAAAACATGACCCTCGATTTCTTGCTGCTACCTTTAACAAGTGCAATTGTTCTGTATATAGTAAAGTACCCACACTCCGTGTGCTCAAACTTTGCACCTACACACACAGTGTGCCCACATCCAGCCCACATGAGGGCCCACTCTAATTTGGGTTGTCCCACTAGGGCCCCACCTGGACCCCATAGTGTGGGGCCCACGCGTGCCCCACATTTCATGCCGGTATTTGGGCCCACAATAGGCTGCCCACAGTGGCCCCACATGGGCCCCTAAGGGGTTTGCTGTGGGCCCACTCTACTTACTGTGGGCCTGCCCACAGTCAGCCCACACTTTGGGGTGTACCACTGGGGCCCCCCACCCGGGTCCCATAGTGTGGTGCCCACACGTGCCCCGCATTTCGCGCCGGTATCTGGGCCCACAGTGGGCTGCCCACAATGGCCCCATTCGGGCCCCAATGGAGCATGTTTGCTGGGTCCGGGTTCAAAGTGTGGGCATACTGTGGGCTCACAATGGGCCTACTCTGCTTAACCCTAACCCCAAAGCGCAGCCAGGTGTGCCCCTGATCACTCACGGCTGGATGATTAATTTATCGGGTTGGCGCGCCGCTCACGGCCTCATCCTCCACCCCCCCAACTTCCATTATTCCCGGAGGTGCATGATAAGCTGACGCGGTCGTGGAGGGCACCTTTTGCTGCCCGGACCAAGTCCTTCGGCTTGTCCGCCCTCACTACCCTAGACAGTGGGGCGGCCGAGGGTTATGCAACGATTCCCCAGGTGGATAAGTCGATCGCGGCACACCTGTGCCCGCCGCCATCTGGCGGGATCGGCCAGCAATCCCTTTCATCGCTGTCTCTGGCGATGAAAGCCTACAGCGCTGCCGGTCAGGCATGCCATTGCCCTTCTACAAGTCCATCAGGCCAAGGTGCTAAGAGATCTGCTTGAGGGTAGTTCTGAAGCCATCGGGCAGACGATGTCCATGCTCGTGGTCCAGGAGCGCCACCTATGACTGAAACTGGCTGAGATGAGGGAGGCAGACAAGGCACGCTTCCTTAATACCCCCATCTCCCAGGTCATCCTCTTTGGCGACACCGTCGAGGATTTCGCCCAGCAGTTCTTGGCGGTGAAGCAACAGACAGAGGCCATACAGCACATCTTGCCCCGGCACGGCTCAAGAGTGCGTACCCCGTCTATTCTCTAAGGGCGTACCCCTGCACCGACCCAGCCGGATCCGTCCCAGCTCGAGTCCACTACTCACTCATGGTATATAGCCCCCCCGCATGAGAGCAATGCTTCTCAGCCGGCCGTTTAAGATGCTGTCACAGAAGCAAATTTTGTCATGCATCCGGCATCCACCATTGGTTCACGGCGGTAGCCCTGAAGGACACATACTTTCACATCTCGATTTTACCTCGACACAGACCCTTCCTAAAGTTCGCGTTCAACGGTCAGGCGTATCAGTACAAGGTCCTCCCCTTCGGCTTATCCATGTCCCCCCACGTCTTCACGAAGGTCGCGGAGGCTACCCTTGCCCCACTAAGGGAAGTGGGCATACGCATACAGAACTACCTCGAAGACTAGCTGATTCTAGCACACTCTTGAGAGTTACTGTGTGCACACAGGGACCTGGTGCTCACGCACCTCAGCCATTTAGGGCTTCAGGTCAACTGGGAAAAGAGCAAGCTCTCCCAGGTTCAGAGCATCTCTTTTCTAGGCATAGAGTTAGATTTGGTGTCAATGATGCCTCACAAAAGGAGCGCGTGCAGTCGGTGCTGAACTGCCTAAACGTATACAGGCAGAAAATGTCGGTCCCACTGATGGACTTGCAGAGGCTCCTGGGGCATATGGCATCCTCAGCGATGGGCACGCCGCTCGGGTTGATGCATATGAGACCGCTACAGCACTGGCTACCGACCTGAGTCCCAAGGCATGCATGGCGCCACAGCACACCTCTCGTGGCTCTAAAGCCTGCGGCTCGCTGTCTTTTCAGCCCTTGGACCGATCTTGTGTTCTTGCGGGCAGGAATCCCCATACATCAAGTGTCCAGGCACATTGTGGTTACAACGGACACCTCTAAGACCGGCTGGGGCGCCGTGTTCTCCTGGACAGGACCTCACCTGCGTTGGCACATCAACTGCCTCGAGTTGCTGGTGGTACTGCTCACCCTGCGGAGGCTACGGCTGTTGATTCAGGGCAAGCACGTGTTGGTCCGGACGGACAACACCTCGACGGTGGCCTACATAAACCATCAAGTTGGTATACACTCCCGTCTCATGTCACAACTCGCTGCATGCCACTCACATTCCGGGCGACCTCAATGTCACAGCAGATGCTCTGTCACGGCAGGTAACGCTCAGAAGAGAGTGGAGGCTCCACCCTCAGGCGGTCCAGCTGATCTGAAGTAGATTCGGCAGGGCACAGGTAGACCTGTTTGCCTCCCAGGAATCCTCCCACTGTCCACTCTGGTATGTCTTGACGGGAGCTCCCCTCAGCACAGTTTCTGTGCAAGGCCAGGAAGTACGAGGAGCAGAATCTCCATGTCTGGTCCCTGGACAGGACATGGTGGGCCTAACTGGTCTACTTCCCGCTGTGGTTAACATGACCACCCAGGCCAGAGCCCCTTCTACAAGGCTGCTCTACTCCCTGAGGTGGCGTATCTTTGCTAAATGGTGTTCTTCCCAATATGAAAACCACCAGAGCTGTGCAGTCGGGTCAGTGCTTGCCTTCCTGCAAGAGAAGTTGGGGCAGAAGTTGCGGCATACCACAACATGGTTCAAGGTGATCATGGTTCCTGAGAGGCGCCAGGAGGCTGAACCCCCCTAGAACGTGCCTCTTTCCCTCATGGGACCTCTGAGCCCCCTTTGAGCCCCTCGAGTCAGTTGAGTTAAAGGCAGTCTCTCTGAAGACTGCCCTCCTGACCACACTCATTTCCATCAAGAGGGCCGGGGACCTGCAAGCGTTCAGCAAAGAGTGCCTAGAGTTCGGTCCGGAAGACTCTTTCGTGATCCTGAGACTCCGACCGGGCTACGTGCCCAAGATTCCCACGACCCGTTTTAGGGATCAAGTGGTGAGCCTATAAGTGCGGCTCCCCGGAGAAGGCAAACCCAGCTTTATCAATGCTGTGTCTGGTCCGCGCATTGCACATTTGTTGGATCGCACACAGAGCTTTAGATGCTCTGAGTAGATCCTTAAATCTCCGTTCCCTGATGGAGGGAACGAGACAATGTGTCCCTCTTGCCACAGACAGAACTTTACCACTGTAACGGCCGGGACCTTGTCTCGGCTCCTTAGTGCAAAACCTGAATGAACTTGGCTGCTGGACTCCCTTTTAAACTCATATGTCAGGGAGGAGTGCATGCAAATTCAACTTGCCAATCCTCATTGGCCTTTTCTCAAAGATCTGAAGGTGTTTTGTGCTCTCAAGATTGACCCTTAGTGTCACTTCATCGACACAACATCTCATTCCCTCCATCAGGAAACGGAGGTTACAACAGTAACAGAGACGTTACTGTCTGTAATTATTTGTTCATATATGCAATTATAATGTATGCTGCAAGTTATGCTGTTTTGATAAATGTTTTGAATATAATTGATCTGTCATATAATTGTCATTATTATCGATGACAGCTTCATCTACAGGACAGAATTTGTCATTTGTGTGTGTTCTGGAATCTCGACACACAAAACACACCGGCTGTTGATCATCGAGACAGAAGAGTTTGAGTTTTTCTTCATGAAGACTGCAGACTGCTTCACATCCTGATGAAGATCTTTGACTTCTCTCCTGTAAGAAAGTCTCACACAAGTTCTTCAAAACCCGATTTAATGGAGGATGATCTAATGTTGATCTACTTCTGCAAACTGGACATTCTTTAGATCCTTTACTTTCCCAAAACTACTGAATACACTCTTCACACACACTGTGACTACAGGACAGGACAACAGGATTTTTAAAAACATCACAGCACACAGGACAAGAGAAATCCTCCTCAGAAAAAGATGTAGATGCCATTTTCTGAATCACACGTCAAAATCCTTCTTCAAAGTTTCACTTTCAGTTTACTAATCACGTTTTAACACTCAGTATTCTGTTTTTAAATCAAAGAGTTTCACATTCACAGCAGAGCATTTCAATAATGTGCATCCAAAATATTATTGTCCTAATCATGAACAAATTATTCAGTGTTCTTCAGTCGAATGAGCTTCAGATCAGATGTGATCTAAAACTGTAGATCAACAGGTGTGTCAGTCTCAGATTTCTTCCTGGTTAACTATGAAAGTGGGAGGGGTTTCCTTATTCACAACAACACCTGATGATTCTACACAAGTTGAAAGAGGCTTTACTTCACAGCTGCATTTATGGGACAGAATTTGTGGTTTGGTGTAAATAATATAGATTAGAATAGATTAGAATAGAATACATTTACATTTTGAATAGAGTTGTTTAATGAGTGTCACTATGATTATTATTATGGGGTTTATTATTATATTGGTATCACTTTAAAATACGGTTACAATTGTTAACATTACTTAACATGAACAGTCAAAAATACGTGTAAAGCATTTATTAATCTTTAAAATACTTTAATATCTTTCATGACTTGTCTGCTGCTTTCAACACAGTGAACCACCAGATTCTCCTGTTCGCACTTTCTGACCAGGGCATCACAGGAATTGCACTTGGATGGATTGACTCATACATAACAGGCAGATCCTTTAAGGTAACCTGGAGAGGAGAGGTGTCCAAGTCACACCAGTGGTAATTTAGCACTCCTCTTTTCGTTCTACACTACATCACATGGACCTATCATTAAGGGGCATGGCTTCACCCACCATTGCTACACAGATGATAAACAGCTCTACCTGTCGTTCCAGCCTGATGACGCCACTGTCTCACCTCGTAGCTCTGCCTGCCTCTTGTTGATCTCAGCCTGGATGAAGCAAACATGCCCATTTGGGGCCTGTGTGGGGCCACTGCAGGCAGAAAATGTGGGCCCAAAGTGGGCAGCCCATTGTGGGCCCTGGTACTGGCATGAAATGTGTGGACCTATGAGCCCAAAAGTGTGGGATGAGTGTGGGCTGCCAACAATGGGCCCCACCGTTCTAAGAAGAATGGGCCCCCATTGTGGTATGCCCACACTTTGGGCTGGGTCTGGGCTCTCCCACTCCGGGTTCAAAGTGTGGGCATACTGTGGGCTCACAATGGGCCTACTCTGCTTAACCCTAACTTATAACAGGTATTACTTTGTACCTGCAGAGTACCACAGCATATGCAGAATAATTGCATTGCCGAGACACATTTTCCTCGCAGCTTCCACTGTGGCCCAGTTACTTTTTGTCACAGCATTTAAGTGAGTAAGAAAACAATAATTCTAAAGTAAATATAAAAAAAACTTTTTTTACGGCATTTCCACCTCAGGAAGTTCCCCACGTCACCAAGAATCTTTTGAGGAACTCAAACTAGTCGACTAGTGCTGCAAGTCAGAATTTTAAATAATAGTCAACTAGTCCGTTAATATTGATTCCCATGAAACTTCTCAACAATTTATTTATGTTTTGCATAAAAAAAAACAATTCTACAAAGGATATGACTAAATTTCTGTGATGTTAACTTTACTTAAAAAATTATTATTAGCAAAATGTTTTCAAAAGCGTTTATCTGAAGGGGATGATTTCATTTCACATGTCTCCCTTTCACTCGCGGTGTGCGCAGAACAATGTACTGACAAGCATAATATGGTATGTTATTCATGCTTTGTTCTTCATTATTATTAGGCCATAATTTAGATATCACTTTCCAATTGTATATTTTGTTTTGCACATAAAGTGCAGGTTAACAAAGATTTCAAAACTGAAATCAGATTTTATTTTCTGTCAAAATGACGGAAAGCATTTTTAATTATCTGTCAGTGTTTTTAAAATTCATTAAATGACAGACACTTTTCCGTTAATGCAATCTCTGGTTATAAAATGTCAGCTAACTTTTAGTTTGTAGTAGTACCGTAGTAGTGGTCAAATCTAAACCAGTATCAGCTGTAAAAAAGGTCTAGCCTGGTTGAGCCAAAGCCAAAAATAATCTGTAATTTAGCCTTTACAATTCAATTCTAACTTTTGATTTTGTTCCCCTTCTATGGTCT
Organism: Xyrauchen texanus; assembly: GCF_025860055.1. Lineage (NCBI taxonomy): Eukaryota > Metazoa > Chordata > Actinopteri > Cypriniformes > Catostomidae > Xyrauchen > Xyrauchen texanus. The sequence continues at coordinate 39,466,260 of NC_068310.1, read as the reverse complement.
TATCACACATGTACATTACATAATGTACCTATGACTGCTCTGCAGACCAGCATATCCCCAAAGGCCAACTTCTGGCCAGAGCCACTCCAGCACAATTGTTGAGCAAGTGGGGTAGTTAGCATGCGCACAAGGATGCGTCTTGTGTTGGCAGATGGGTTGGGACCCCCAACTGTTGCCAGATACTTTGCCTAAATAGAGGTAATAATGTATTAGTGTACTCATAAGACAGAAACAAACTGTAATGGAAAATGTAATAAACTTGTGATTATAGAATTTGGTATTTGAAGAAACTAAATATAACATTTCACTGTAGCAGGCCTCCTCCTTAAGCCTATTTTCGACTATTCCGAGGTCCTGCATGTTGCTCAGTGGCAAACGGATGCCCTCTGGTAGGACTGCAGCTGGAGAGCTGCGATTTGTCAAAGACAACAAAAGCTGTTTGATCACAGACACATCTTCTTTTAAATGTTCGAGCTGACTTATTATGTGCTGTTCTGTTGCTGTTGACACAGTAAGTTATAATATGTTATATATAAAAGCCCAAAAGTCGTAAATAGCAAGCATAGCATATACTAATGTCATTTGAGAAGTTGTTTGTAGGCTCTATAGACTGTCCCTATGTCAAAACTACTATTGGGAGTAATTTATGTATGTAAACAATCAATCCAGTAAGAGAACACACACCTGTTAATGTTTCCTTCCTGTCTGTCTCTCTCCTCCTCTCCCCCTCAGGGGCTCTCTTACCCTTAGAAACACTCCTCTCTCCCTCCAAAAGGTGCAATAGTTTAGCAATCCCACTGACAGATGTGCGCCGAAGCAATGCTAACCTGTAATTAGTGTGCTCTGTGCTTTTCTCATGCTCACGCACACGTTTGGGGTGTTTCCTGTCAGAAAAAAACACTAACAAATTGATTTTTCTTTGTAGAAAAAAGCATACAGGCAAAGCAAAAAATATTACATGTGGAAGGTGAATATGTGATCCAGTCTCAGGAAACATTTTCCACATTTGGGAGTTGACAGCACAGCAGATCATTAGTGAGGGAGCGTACCTTACCACCCAAACCCCCATCACGGGTTGAGGCTGGATATTTGCTCCTTCTGTTATGAAAGTCAGCAGGTCCACGATCGATAAGGACAGCGCGAGCATATTCATTGATTGCCCCCCACAACGCTGGGTCAAACACCTGATTAATCCAATGTGCGCTGCTGCTGCTACAGCTATCCTCGGCCTCAGGTTGTGCTGCGCTGCTAACACTAGCCTCAGCCTGCTCTGGTCCCTGGTTAGCTTGCTCGTCTTCCACAAATTCTTCACCCTGATTCTCCTTCTGGCTCCATTTGAAGAACATGTGGATAGATGGCACATGTCTGAATAAAGACGCCTCCCTCTCATCTTTTTCTCTTTTTCGTTTGCGTTTACTACAACCACTCTCGCTAATTTTAAACTCTCTATGATGACTACTCCAGCAGTCCACTCGATTCAGTGCTGGGTTATTTGAAGATAGCACGGGCTTTCCACACTTGAGCAATAAAGCAATAAATGCAGTATATGCAATAATAACATAGTGTAAATAACTATATTTATTCAAATTATTAAATGGACAATAAAGCCCTCCCTACACCTACCTCTAACCGATAAAAATTTTATTATTAAACAGTCGTTAGGCACTTTATTTCCACAAATATTGTATTAATTTTTATTGAAAATAAATGCCTTTCCGAGATGATATGTGATGGAAAAGAGCGAGTTCGGCAAAAGGCGTATACGAACTCAGGCGAACGCGTCAACAGCTACTTTCAAGAGCCACACATCCTATTGCCTGCGCCAACTCACTGGGTCTTCACCTTGGACAGCTCTCCTTGCAGAATCATGACCTTTTCTGGAGACAGAGCCCAAGACCAAGGTCTCTTTTTGTTCTCCTCCTTCACCTTTAGGGCCATAGAAGAGTCACACATATTCAGATTCCCCTCAGCTCTCCTCCTAAATTGAGGATCCATTTCTATAAAAAAAAAGTATTAATATATACTGTGGTATTGTGGTAATGTATATTAGGTCCTGTGTATTAATTAAGCAGTGTGGCATGATACATTTTGAAATATATTGCATATTGTTAGGCATGACATGAAGTGTGACTTCAGCCATGACTATATTCACAATATGGCACAGCCTCGTCCTGCCAACTTTAACACTTTTAAGTTGTTTTTTTTACACTTTATGCAAATAGTTCAAACAAATGTTACATATTACTATATCATTCAGTCATCTGTTCTACTGAGTGCTACTGTTCTTAGTCTTCTTGATAAGTGGATCAGTTTATACATGTGAAGAGTACTGAATGATGCATTTGAGATAATAATAATCTTATCATTTATTCAACCTTATGCCATCCCAGATGTGTATGACCATGTGATCTGTGTTTGAGTTCAGCAGAATAAAGAAAGTAATGAGGCATGAGGGTAAATAAATGATGATAATTTTCATTTAGCCTTTTTTTTATGTACTAATGTGATGAAAATCATCAATATACAACAAACATAATTCTAAGTATTATGAAATTTGTTTGTTTTAATACATTTGCAGTCTTGTCAAATAAACGATTTTGTCTTTAGAAAATGTCATTAACACTTTCTCAACATATAGCAGAGATACAGTACAGTGCCACAACGATACAATATACAATATAACAATATACACTTGAATATTTATTAGATTCAAGGTTTATACAAGGCCCCCTTAATAGAACCTAATTTTTAATTTGTATTTTCTGACTATTATTTCATAATTTAGGCTTTATAGTGTTACTCTTTATGCTTTGTATAAAAGGGTTGTCGAACTAAAACATTTATTATACTATTAATTGAAATAAGCATTTCTCGCCAATATTACAAAAATAACCGGGCTTAGGTGGTTGGGCAAAGAAGATATTTATATTTTATTTTGTGTGGTACCCGTTCTGAAAGTTTAAAGTACTTTTAAATGCTTAAAGTTGGATATGTGTACAGGTCTTACAGTAAAGTACAATACACATATACGTGCATTTATATACTGTCTAAATATATATATATAGAGAGAGAGAGAGAGAAACTTAACTTCGTTTCAACGGCGTCCAAAACAAAGGATTTGTAGTAATAATCTCGAATAAGAAGAAACACTTGTGCGCCGAACGAAATGTTTATTATAACACCCGCTGCAGCATCGCTCTTCTGCTGATTGGTCAATTCCTCTTGGCAACCAGGTAGAGACGCGCGCGTCATTGGCCAATTTCTGGAAGAATACGAGTAACGGTATGGGCCGTGATTGGTCAATTCCTGGTAGCAACCAGGTAGTGACGTGCGCTTGATTGGTTAATTCTTCGAATATTCTTTTTAATTTAAATAAATGTACATTTATATTTAATTTATTTATTTATTTGGCCTTTATTGGACAGTTACAGTGAAGAGCTGTGTCAGAAATTAACTTGTCCATAATTTTATTATTACGGTTTTGTGTTTATTGTATTATTAGATGGATGATGTCTATGTAACCCTTCTATAGCGACTGTTGGGTGTAGGCTCAACTAAACACGATAAACAGTGTATAAACGACACTTTTCGCATAATCGCATTAAGACGGTTACAATATGGAGTTAATTTTGTGCCATAATTAAACAAACAAATGCAGCATTTTGCAAACAAACTCAATCTGCTTTGCAAAGGAAAACTCGACTCGCAAACAAACAGAAAGCAATGTGCAAATACAAAGGTCAATTTGAGTGAAAATGAGCAGAGGAGTAACAAATATGTATAGTGTTTTACAAATATAAATAAACGAGCCAAGATCATATTTTACAAATAAATACAAACCATCCTACAAATTGCTTGTAACCTTTAAACAAATACCAAACCTATTGCATACAAATGCATACCTGTCTGTTACGACTGTGCAGATGGCTTTTTATGAGATCCCTGGACTCGATTTTCTCACAAATGCATCCAGGCAGATTTTCTCACAAATGCATCCAGGCAGATTTTCTCACAAATGCAGTAGATCCTCTTCCAAAACAGTAGATGGCGCTATGCGATTAATTTAGAGTTAGTCTCCCGGTATGGAAGCATATGGGTAGCAATATTCAATTTGACATTTAATATGCAAAATGGCAATGCATTCTGTATTTAAATTTACATTTTACATTACCATTCTAGCAACGTTTGGTGCAAAATGAAAATGAAAATGAAATTACATAATTTACATTTGCCATTTCATACACTCGTTTTAATATGCATTATTGAAACGCTTTATAAGTTGCAAAATTAAAATGAAAATGTATTACAGAAATGATTAGATATGTGTAACATGTTCAAGCAAAAACTGTGGCAAAATGATCATTCAAATGTTATTTTCTTAATTGCATTTACACTCACAGTCAAGACACTTGTGATTGCTTTTTCATTAAATGTCCCATAATGAATGTAGCAAAATTCAATGTGCGCATTGAAAATGCATTCCGAGCCGATCATGCCCCTGCCCCGCCCTCTCCCACCCCGTCAATCACTGCATCAGGACTGGGCTCGGCAACAGGTAAACATAACATGTTATGGCTATGTTACGTGTTTTGAGTTTACAGTCTATGGTTTTGAGGTGTTGGAAAAATGGCGGCGGCAGAGCTAATACGAGCGTTAAATTCACTAGCAGATGAAGTGGAGCGTGAACAGAGAAACGGTAGTATTTCCGAAGATTATTACGAGTATGTAGGTGATAGAACCAGTACGTTGTTGGAACGTCTGGGAGAATTTTCTGCCTTATGGCTTTGACCTCTTAAAGGTGGTGGAAGAACAATTGTATTCGGAGAGGCCTAGGGGAGTGGGGAGACCAGCAGCTTTTAACTTTTAACCCATACATAAGATACCCTCTATGGCCTCGCCAGGGATCTCCACGGCTGCTGGTCTCCCCACTCCCCTCCGAATACAATTGTTCTTCCAAAATCGAGTCCAGGGATCTCATAAAAAGCCATCTGCACAGTCGTAACAGACAGGTATGCATTTGTATGCAATAGGTTTGGTATTTGTTTAAAGGTTACAAGCAATTTGTAGGATGGTTTGTATTTAATTGTAAAATATGATCTTGGCTCGTTTATTTATATTTGTAAAACACTATACATATTTGTTACTCCTCTGCTCATTTTCACTCAAATTGACCTTTGTATTTGCACATTGCTTTCTGTTTGTTTGCGAGTCGGTTTTTCCTTTGCAAAGCAGATTGAGTTTGTTTGCAAAATGCTGCATTTGTTTGTTTAATTATGGCACAAAATTAACTTCATAGTTACAAACCTTAAAATGAAACCAAGTGAAGGTTTAATGTCATCAAACATTTAGAGTTTATAGTATGACTTGTACAAACATTAGACGTACGTACCTTCAATGTTTCCACAGATAATGATCAGTTTATATTTTCCTAATACACATATACAAATACAAACCTAACACTTAATAACTATTAATAATACCAACACATTAACATTAATTACTCAACTACCAAACTACAAACTCAACTACAAACAAAATATTAAAACTAACAAATTAGTATCAGTAACGCACAATAGATTTCCAGTCAGCTGTTTAACGGATTAAACGATAGGTCGCGAGACAGTCACTTTGATATTCGCGCCACAAGCTCATTGAGTGACAGTTTGCTCGTGGCCAGTCCTGTATATTTAGTAACGGACGCAATGAACATAAATCTGGCAAAGTTTATATTTTTATTGTAAAAGAAAATTTACATTTATAATTGTATTTATGTTACCCTAGAATTACATTACACTGCTGTTGTTGATGGAGTGACTGTAAATTGAACATCTTTATCTCTTCTGAGTGCCTTAATCCATCATTTTATATGTTGAGATTATTATTTCTGTATTATTCTGAAATCAGTAGATTAATCACTATTATTTTATTGTATTGTATGGACATCCATAGTAAGAAATATAAACAGAAATTAAATAAATTGCCATATAATTTAATATATTATTTTCGTAGCTTTTGGAGTAAATTGCAGTGCAAAATTAATATTTGCTATGGTCTTCCATGTACGTCAATGGAATACTTTACTATACTTGTGCATTCTAAACCCGGACATATTAAAAAGGGTCTGTGGTCTCCAACAGCAAAAAACAAATCCTATTGTGTACTTTACAAAAGAGGGAAAAAAAATAGAGAGAGATGAATTACATCAGTCAGAAGAGAGAAAGATGTCAAATTTACAATCACTCCCTCGGCAGCTGAATTATAAACCTCTTTGCAGCAGTGCTGACTAGAAGAGTAATACAACTTTACATTCATTAAAACATAAGCAAATCAAGTATAAAATCAAAAGAAAATATTTTAAAATATAAATTAATTTTAAAAACACTTCATGGTTTTTAACAAACTTACTAGGTATAGATTTGTCAATTGTTTACAATCTCTGGACTGCCTGATTGTAATATGTTTTCAGGCTTGTGGAAATAACTGATCACAATTTGAAATAATTAAATTGAGCACAATTTTAATTATTAAATTGTGTATTGTGAGTTCCATTATAATTGTAAAATTAATATATTTTAAAATGTTATTAAAAATAAGATGTTTGCAAATATTCTGCAAAATCAGAACAGAACAAAAAATGGTAGAGAAACATAAAAGCAGTAATTCTTTAGATTTTCTTACATTTAAGTAGGGGGCTTCAAGGAAAAAAGGTTGGGAACCACTGCCCTAGAGCATCTATAATCTTAAAAAAAAGTTGTAACTGTCCCGTGTTGTTGGCACCGGGACAGAAATCCCTCATGGGGGCCCAAAGGGCAAAACTGCTGTGGGCTCCACATGGGCTAACCCACAGGGGTCCAGTGTGGGTTTTCTGTGGGTTTGCCCTGTCCACACTGTCCCACAGTAAACTCACACTTGCCCATGGTGGGCCCGCACAAGCATGTTTGCTGGGAAGAAACGTGACCTTCAGCTCAGCATTGCCAAGACAGAACTCCTTATGATACCAGCCAACCTGTCTGTTGACCACAACCTCTCTATTCATCATGGTTCAACTACACTAATGCCAACCGTGACAGCTCGGAACCTGAGAGTGGTGTCCGATGACCAACTTAACTTCACTGCCCACATCTCATCAACCACTGAGTCTTGCAAGTTCGTGATTTAAAACATCATGAAAATCAGACCTTTCCTGTCTGAATATTCCACACAGCTCCTGGTCCAAGCTCTGGTCATTTCAAGACTGGACTACAACAATAATCTGTTGGCTAACCTCTCAGCTAACACAATTAAGCCACTGCAGATGGTCCAGAATGCAGCACCTGCATGATCCATGTTTGTATCTATTTATTTTTTCCATCACATTTGTTAAATATTGAATATGTTTGATATTTATTAAAAATAGGTCAAAGTTGGTCAATATTACATTCAAAGAACACATTTAAATTCAGCAGTAATATCTGACTACAAAGTTATCATAAATTGTGCTTCTCTTTCTCAGATAACAAAAAATAATTTTATGACTGTTTCAGCTAAAGCGCACTCGCGTACACGAGTTGACTGACAGGCGATGTCTGAATGTAAAATGTGATTGGAACTCTTACCTTTAAGGCGGGACTTTCTTTTCTACATCGAGACCGTTGGTTGTTTAAATTTAAACTGCTGTTCCCGCCGAATGTGGATCGAAACTACACAGGCTTGTGCGTCTGAGTGCCTCTTTTTTCTTCCATGAGTGCTGCGAGATGAGCGATGTTTCTATGACGACACTGCACTGCGACATTATCCTGGTGTCTTCTTGTAAGTTGATATTTCTGTAGTCACGAGATCACTTTCAGTGTTTTAACGCTATCACACAAGGCCTACCAAACAAATTAATTAGCTACTAATTTATTGCGGTGCCTAATATATAATGTAATCATAATGAAACAGTAATTTTTTTATTATTCATATGTAATCTGTTGCACCCAACACTGACCATAAGTAACTTTGTCTCACATCTCCAGTGATGTAATTGTTATAATTTACAGTGTTTTATTGTGTATCTTATTTTTAGCAGGTTCTGATAATGCAGAATGATTTCAAAATAACAAGTACAGAAATGTATTTATGTTTTAGTATTCATCTATATAGTACACCAGACATTATTGTGATTATAATGATGATTCATAAGGATCAGTGTCTTAAAACAAAACAGTTTAGTTGCTGAGGCAGCCCTTGTCCCGCTGACATCGAGAAGCTGGCATCCGCATACTCAACTACCTCGACGACTGGCTCATCCTGGCCCACTCCCGAGAGTTACTATGCGCTCACAGGGACCAGGTGCTCAGGCACCTCAGCCGTAAATAAGTTAAACTTGGGTAAAGGAAACAAGACCTGACAGAGTAGTTATAAGTTCTGATTCAGGTCAGTATTAACATCATTAGCTACCCGAAGATCATCCAGAGAAGATTTGATAAATGAAATATTCAAGCTCTTGTATCGTATTCAAAGGAAAGGAGGGACAGTCGGATTCTGTTGGGTACCAGAACATAAAGGGATTCGTAGAAATGAAGCTGCTGATGAGGATATTAGAGTACCACTAAGGGGGAAATAAAATCTACTATTAAGAAAGAATGGCAAGAAATATGGGATAAGGACAAGGGAAGACATTTATATAAAATTAAAAAACAGGTAGAAATGAATAAAATGACATTTGGCAGAAACAGGAAGGAAGAGGTGATAATAACTAGATTAAGGTTTGGTCATGCAGGATTGAACTCTTCATTGGCTTTAATAGGAATCCAAGGAAATGATTTAAGAGAACATTGTAGAGAAAAAGAAACTGTAGCGTGTCATATTTGATTGTAGAAGGTATAGGGCCTATACAGGAGAGACGGGAATTAATGCAATATTTAAACAATAATGGGCATAAAGATAGGGAGTTGGAGTATCTATTAGGAATAGAGGTTATAGAGATAGGTTAGGATAATGGGGTTTAATACAATACATGTATAGGACAGGTTTGAGTGATATAATTTAAATATATCAAAGAACAGATTTGTGTTGGACTGAATCAGTCTGGATCAGGAGGGACTCTGTTGGAAGCTGGAGGAGCTGAACACGCAGGACCAGTTGACACCTGGGTCATGATGGATCTAGACCTGGGGTAAATGAGTATTTTTATTATTATTATTAATGATTATCATATGGATTAAGAGAAAGGAATGGAATTCGATGCATTAAACTGAACAGTATGTGGCAGATGTGTTCATGATACCATCCGCCATTCAAATAAAAGAAGAAGTCAGCGTCTAGACTTGTTGAAGGTTTCTTGGACTCACGTTTCGCTCTACTGCAGTAGAAAACTACTTTTCAGTGTGTTACTTACCTGTTATCAACACTCACTCACACACACACACACACACAACACTCACTCACTCTCACACACACACACACACACACACACACACACAACACACTCACTCACACACACAACTCACACACATAAATGCACACACGCATACACACATACGCACACACACAACTCACACACATAAATGCACACACGCATACACACATACGCACACACTTACACACACACACACACGCACAAACACACACACGCATACACATATGTGTTTGTAACCCTGTGAAATTATTCATCTTAATGTCACGATCAACAATGAACAATGGAAATATTCTCTTAGTAAACGTGTGTGTGTGTGTGTGTGTGTGTGTGTGTCAGTTATCTGTCACAGTCCAGCTCAACTCTATATTTAACATTATTGTATCAGATTAAGTTATAAATGTGAGTGTTTGGAGTTAAAACAATAAAACACATTTTTCATGGTACTTTTTATTTTGCAAACACAAATGATACTTATTGCTCATAATATCTGTCATATAATGATCAATAACAACCCGAGATCACATTATTAAGATGTACAGTAAATCATTGATCTCCCATATGAATTCACATCTTAGCCAGCATCATTAAAAAGCATTAAAACGTCAGAATAAATGAATTAACAGGTGATTCTACAAAGACACATTTGATTAGTCTGACTTCTACAGAAACGTCATGGTTACTGTCGTAATCTCTGTTCCCCGAGGGAGGGAACGAGATGTTGTCTTGTATGAAGTGACACAAGGGGTCTTCCTTGGACGCTGAATCGTACATCTGAACCTGAGAAAAGGCCATGTCAAGAATTTGCATGCCCCACCCGGACATACGGGAATAAAGGGAAGCGGGGCAGCGAATGCCAGTCAGGATTTTGCACGGAGGAGCCGAAAATGAAGCACGGCCTTTTACAGCGCTAGGTCTAGTGCTGTGGCAGGAGGGACACAATGTCTCGTTCCCTCCCTCAGGGAACGGAGGTTACGACAGTAACCATGACGTTCCCCTTCTGTCACTCACTCGACGTTGTGTCGATTGAAGTGACACAAGGGGTCCATAGAAAAGCGGCACACACTGACCGTGTTACGTGACTGTTGAAACAGGTGCACAACAGGCTATTGCGTGCTAGAGGCGCCTGTGCTGGCCCTCCCCAACGCCCCCAACTCCTTTTTTTATTTTTTGCATACAAACCTTAGGGTTCCCGCACCCCTGAGGGGGGAAAATGGTGTTACATGCCTAGCATGGGAGCAAGCCTAGCAGCCGCGGCTTCTCTCTCACTATGTCTCTCACATAGGACGCAGATTTAGAGACTGAGGAAGAGGCCTAAGGGGGCGTCTTCAGAACTCGTCAGCGCTGGCGTGCCGGGGCTGTAGGCGAGGCTGGAGGCAAGGTAGCTGTCCGGTCCGCAAATTTCCTATTCTTTCAGGAGGGAAAGACCCTGCGGAGGCCACGCCCTGCCCAGTTGGTAGGTCCAGCCTAATGAGGGGGGACTCTACAAGCACGGCGGCCGGGGCAGCGGGACTCCCTGGGGGAAATGCGGGTCCGCTGACAAGGGGGACCGTACCGTGCAAAATACATCACAGGGAGTTAGCCTGGAGAGGGAACTATGCCCGTGGAGCCCGACCCCAGTACAGAGCATTGAAACTCGTAGTGGGTCTGGCCGCGAATTGCTCCGCTGAATTTGCGGGCCAGAGGACTAGGGAGGAGAAACATCCAGGCAGCGACGCTCAGTGGCTAAACTGGGACAGAAGGCGCACTGGATCAACTTGGTGAAGGGCGCAAGGTGCAAGCGGAAAAACCCGGTCGGTTGTGCCACATTACGAGTTCTACCGGCTCGGACCTGACAAAACACGGGACGAGGCCGACTCTACCCTCAGATTGTAAAACCTGGCAAAGGTATTGGGTGTTGCCCAGCCGCTGCTCTGCAGATGTCTGCTAGGGAGGTGCCATGGATCAGTGCCCATGAGGATGCCACACTTCTAGTAGAGTGTGCTCTAACCCGCAAGGGGGCGGGCATGACCTGGGTGTGATTCACCTGGGTGTGAATAGCATCAACGACCCAGTGGGCTAACCTCTGTTTGGAGATGCTGTTCCCTTTCCACCGTCCGCCAAAGCAGACAAAGAGCTGCTCAGAACATCTAAAGCTCTGCGTGCGGTCCAAATAGGTACACAAAGCACGCACCGGACACAGCAACGAAAGGGCTGGGTTTGTCTCCTCCCAAAGCAGCGCTTGCAGGTTTACGACCTGGTCCCTGAAAAGGGTTGTAGGAACCTTGGCCACGTAGCCCGGTTGGGGTCTCAGGATAACGTGAGAAAGCGCCAGACCGAACTCCAGGCAGGTGTCGCTGACAGAGAACGCTTGCAGGTCTCCAACCCTCTTGATGGAGGCTAACGCGATCAGGAGGGCCTATCGTATCTACGACAGCAGGTGGAAAGAAGGTCCTTCCTCAGGGGAATTTTCCAGGGAGGGGCTGTCGTGAGGAGAGTGAGATCCGAGAACCAGGTGCGGGTGGGCCAGTAGGGGGCCACCAGGATGACCTGTTCCTCGTCCTCCCTGATCTTGCACAGCACCGATGCAAGAAGGCTCACTGGGGGATATGCATACTTGCGCAGAAAGCAGAGGTCTGTCCAAGGGTTGAAAGTCTGACGGCAGGAAGGGGTGAATGTCACACGGTGTGTGCCGTCCCGCCATACTCATCTCGGGACTCGAGTCTGTAGCCAGTGCTGTAGAGGTCCCATATGCATTAACCCGAGGATGCCATATGCACCAGGAGCCTCTGGAATTGTTTTAGAGGAACCGCTGTGCCGGGCTCGAAGCGAGGGATAGGCCGAAGGGGAGGACCTTGTACTGATACGCCTGGCCGTCAAACGCGAACCGTAAGAAAGGTCGGTGTTGTGGCAGAATAGAGACGTGGAAGTATGCGTCCTTTAAGTCTACCACCGCGAACTAATCTAGCTGTCGAACGCAGGTGAGAATCTGTTTCTGCGTGAGCATTTTGAACAGGACTCTGTACAAAGCCCGGTTGAGAACTTGCAGAACTAAACTGGCTTGTTGGCCACGCACAAGAGTGGAGCGAATACTGCTGAAACGAGGCGGGAGCCGGGCGAACTGAATCGCGTAGCCGAGTCGGATGGTCCTGGCCAACCAACGCGACGGATTGGGAAGTGAGAGCCACGCATCCAAACTCCGTGCGAGGGGCACTAACTGGAAGATAATTTTTGACATACCGGGCGGGGCTTCGCGGCGGGGGGAGCAGGTAATAATGCGTCGGGAGGCAAAAGAGCGCTCGAGTGCTGAGAAGACTCAAAGCACTTGCCTTGCTCCACGCACCCAGCAGGGGACAGGTTAGAGACTGAGGAAGAGGTCCAAAGGAGGCGCCTTCGGAACTCATCAGCGCTGGCCTGCCGGGGATGAGCAGTCGCGGGGCCGGAGGCGAGGGAGCTGCATCTGGGGAACCGTGACTGTAGAGTTTTAGGGCCGGGGTGTCGTGAGAATGGCCCACACCGGCTGGATGACCCAGGGAGTGGGGAAATCACTCTTTTATTGAACATGTGGATACCGCAACCCGGAGAGGGTGCGGCAAATGAAAATAAGGAAAACAAGGATTCTCCTCCCAGCCTTCCACCAGGGGACAGTGTGGTCTTGGTACCATCTTCAGAACAAACATCCGACTGCCTGGGTTGCCCCTCTCAGGAGCGCTTTGGAGATTTTCTGGTCCGGGAAGGGGTCCTGGAGACGGGGGTGCACGCTGGTTGGGCGGCGCCATGGCATGATGTGTGAAATCGCTTCCATCTGCTTCTTCACCACTGAGAACTGCTGGGCGAAGTCAAGCTGGGAGACGGGGGCGTTGAGAAACTTAGCCTTGTCAACGTCGCGCATCTCGACATTGTTCAGCCAAAGGTGGCGCTCCTGGACCATGAGGGTGGCCATTGCCCACCTGAGTGCCTGCACTGTGACCTTCGTGGCTCTGAGAGCAAGGTCGGTGGCAGAGCGCAGATCCTGCAGCACATCGTGATCGGGACTACCAAGGTGCAGATCTTTAAGTGCCTTGGCTTGATGGACCTGCAGGAGAGCCATGGCATGCAGGGCGGAGGCGGCCTGTCCGGAGGCACTGTAGGCTTTGGAGGTCAGTGATGACATCATCCTACAGTCTCTAGAGGGGAGTACCGGGCGGTCCCGCCAAGTGGCAGTGTTCTCTGGGCACAGATGGATTGCAACCACCCTATCCACCTGGGGGACTCCTGTGTACCCGTGGGCCGCTCTGCCATCCAGGGTAGTGAGAGCGGACGAGCGAGGGGGTCGGTTACGGGCAGTGAAATGTGCCCTCCACGACCGTGTCAGCTCGTCATGCACTTCCGGGAAGAATAGTACCGGGGGGGGGGCGTGGCTGTGAGCCGTGCCGAGGTACCGGTCGTCATGCCGCGAAGGCTGTGGGGAGGACGGGGGTTCCAGTCCAGCCTCGCACTCACAGCGGCCCAGGAAAGCATTACGGACATCTGCGCGTCGGCCTCAGACTGAGCGAGCAGACCCGAAGGTGGAAACCCAGATGAGTCATTAGCATCAGATGCCGTTGTGACACTCTCCGATGCAGCGGCAATGTCGTCATCCAATTTCGGGGCTGCCGGGGGCGGGTGGTTCGTGGGGATTTACCCGGCGAAACTGAGCCCATTGTTATCCCCAAGTTGCCTTCATCGCTAGCCGAGTCGTCCTCAATCCTGTGGAAAGAAGGAATGATGCGGGGGCGGCTAAAGTGGCTTTCTCTCGTGAGCCGCGACCGCAATGTTGCCATGGCTATGTTCTCGCACTGAGAACATGAACCATTCATAAAACGCTGCCTGCGTGTGCTCGCAGCCCAGGCACACGAGGCAGCTTTTATGACCGTCAGAAGTTGAGAGAAATCAACCCCATCCAGGAACTACACAGAGGCGGAAAGGCATCTTGAAAAAGACACGTTCTGAAAAGGACGTTCAACGCCGCTGTGTGTTGCTCTTTTGGAAAAACTAGTGGAAAACTCAGACTCTTTTAGAGGAACTACAACTCTTTTAGGAGGAGACACTCTTTTAAACAGAAAGAAAGCGCTGTTGAAGTGCCCAGGGGTGTGAACTGCACAGCATGCAGAGAGAGAGACACCTGCTGGAAATGCGCCGTGCGGATCCAACAGCAATGCTTCTCGCTAGTAGAGGTGAGTGGAACAGGAGTGAATCTCAGCTGCTTGCTGCACAACCATTCGGCTACGAAGAAAAATTGTGACTGGCATTCTCTGCCCCGCTTCCCTTTATGTCCGGGGCGGGGCAAGCAAATTCTGTCTGCCTACTTGACATTGCCCTTTTCTCAGGTTCAGAGGTACAATTCGGCATCCAAGGAAGACCCCTTGTGTCACTTCATTCGACACAACGTCGAGTGATTGACAGAAGGGGAACTAAACTTTTGTAGATACAAGTTTTATCTTTAATTTCATTCTTAAGTCATTTTTTTCAGAGGAGTTCACTGGTAAGATCAACAGAGGAGAAATGTCACAGCCAACACCGAACAATGGAAATATTCTCTCAGTAAACGTGTGTGTGAAAGTGTGTATGTGTGTGTTAGTGAGAGGATCAGAGAATGACAGTTTTCCTCTGTCACAGTCCAGCTGAACTCTGATTCTCTGGAGTTTCTCTTTCACCAAGACGTCAAATTCTTGATCAGGTGAAATTAATGGAACATATTCACCATCATAAAACCCCACACACCAGAATCCACTCCTGGAGAATATGTCATTCTTCCTCTGAGCAGATTCTATCATCACACCCAAAAACCAGCATGTACAGTCTCCAACCTGAACATCCCAACAGTGAATCCCTGAATTAAAACCCTCTGAACCCAAAACACACTCATACATATCAAATCTCTCAGTATTATCAGGAAGCAGCTGTTTCTCTTCACTGAGTCTCACACTGATCAGATCATCAGACACGACGAGATTACAGTCAGCAGTGTTGGGGTCCAAAGTCACTGGAGCTGAAGAGAGAGGACAGATACACACTCAAACACACATCAAATAACACAAATGATCATTATGAATTCATTGTTGTATTCTCAACTCACTGTATTGAACGTTTTCCTGCATCTTCTGTATCACAGTGAACTTCAGGTTGCTCAGATGTTTTGGGACATTGATCAGAACTCCTGAAATGTTCTCTGGATCTGCTGGTGTACACTGGGTTCTGAAAAACATTCAGGAGTCAGTCGTGTTGATTTGGGTTCAGAACCAGAGAGAAACAGGAAACACAATACAAACCTTTCCATTGTGCTCTTCAAGTTCTGTAAAAAGAAAGAAACACAGATTATTCATCCAAACTGAATTTGCTTTTAATGTTTGAAACTGACATTTGTCTCCAGTATAATGAATATTGAAGTTGTATAAATGTTCATAGTTTCCACCTGTAGGAATGAAAGGTCTTCAGCTGTCATCTGCTCCTCTATGACTCTGATTGTGTGTGAAAGAGATGAAATCTGTCTGCTCATCTTCTCAATCTTCTCCTTCATCATCTGACTCTTCTGCTCCTCTTCCTCTCTCACTGCTGTTATTCTGGCGGCCTCTTCATCATGTAGAAACTGGTGAAGTTTCTCAAACTGCTCACTAATCTTCCTCTCTGTGTGTCGAGCCTGAAACTGAAACAAACGACATTTCAGAGAAAGATCTGATGGTCAAACTGTATATCAATATACACTTCCAAAAATGTGGTTTCACACTCTTTAATTACACAGTTTAATTCAAACCTTAATATGTTCTGCAGTTTGATCCAAATTCTGTTTAAACTCCTCAAATATTCTCAGTTTCTCCTGTAAGGGTTTTAGTGCAGTTTTGAGTTTCTCCTGAAAGAAATGGACATGTTAATATAAAGAGTTCTTACTTTAAAGCCCTGTTCTGCTTTTAGATCATTATGAGTTTGACCAGAATAATCTTCATTTACTGTCTGTAATTATTTGTTCATATATGCAATCATAAAGTATGCTGCAAGTTGTGCTGTTTCAATAAATATTTTGAATATAATTGATCTGACCTTATTATCGATGACAGCTTCATCTACAGGACAGAAATTGTGATTTGTGTGTGTTCTGGAATCTCGACACACCAAACACACCGGCTGTTGATCATCGAGACAGAAGAGTTTGAGTTTCTCTTCATGAAGACTGCAGACTGCTTCACATCCTGATGAAGATCTTTGACTTCTCTCCTGTAAGAAAGTCTCACACAGTTTCTTCAAAACCTGATTTAATGTAGGATGATCCTTTGATGATCTTCTTCTGCAAACTGGACATTCTTTCGATCCTTTACTTTCCCAAAACTTCCGAATACACTCTTCACACACACTGTGACTACAGGACAGGACAACAAGATTTTTAAAAACATCACAGCACACAGGACAAGAGAAATCCTCCTCAGAAAAACATTTAGACGCCATTTTTGAAATTACAAATAAAAATCTTCAAAGTTTCACTTTCTCCAGTTGTTGGTCTGAACTCTTATTATTCTGTTTCAAATCAAAAAGCTTCACATCCAAAAACATGCATCAGAATGATCAATAATCTTCTCCAGAATATTCTGTGTTTTCACTCGACTGAGAGACAGGTGAACTAGAAATGCTGATAAACAGGTGTGTCAGTCTCAGTTTTAACCTTTGACAGTGGGCGGAGTTTGCTTATACACAAGAACACCCAAATACTGTATGAATTGTTTTGTTGACCTGGAGAGAGGCTTTACTTCACTGCTTCAATGAAATAAAAATAAGATATATAATCTGTGGTGTGAATTGCAAAATTATGTACATTCTATAAACACAGATGGACAGCTTCAATACTGACCTTGAGATCAATTACAGTATAATGAATCAAATCAAACACTGGCACATTAAGTCAGTGTTTGTAACAGGCAAATGAAGACAGAAGAATAGAAAGTTCAATCACAGCAGTTGATCTGGATGAACCAGATGAACGAGTTATATTCCTCTCACTCCTAAACTGTCTTTCCATTACAAGAATGAGTCACAAGACTGAGCAAAAGCACCTCTGAATGTCTGTGAAGTTCATCATGTGTCTCTCTTATCTGCTCACACATTGATTGAAACAAACATGAATCATTTATTTGAATGATGAGCACTAATAGTAATAGTAATGTAAATTTATTGTTTGCTGTTGTTTTATATAAAGATCCAGCTTATTAAAAGCTCCAGTTCTCACAGTATTCTTAATAAAATCACTAATGATCTGTCTTTACTCAAAGTCCTCCCATTAAAGGGATAGTTCCTCCAAAATGAAAATACTGTAATAATGTTCTGACCCTCATAATGTTCCAAACCCATATGACTTTCTTTGTACCATGAAACAAAAAAAGGAGATATCAACAAAATGTGCCAAAATTGATTATACAGTTGGGGTTTATGGCTAATCTGCTGATTGGTCAGTTTAAATGTATTTATATAGAATATGTAAACTATGTGCATTGCCCTCCACTAATATTGGCACCCTTTGTAAATACTGTATGAGCAAAGAAGGCTGTACATTGTGTTATTGTTTATCCTTCGTTGATCTTTCATTTAAAATGTTCACTAAAATCTAACCTTTAATTGAAGTAAAATAATTGAAAGGGGAAATCTCATAATTAAATATTTTTCTCCAAAACACATATGACAATTATTTCCACATTCCTATAAATTACTTATGAGTAAAATATATATGAAGTATATTTCTATTCATATTTTACAATTTTCAAACACCTGGGTGACAAGGAACATGAAATTGTTCAGCCATGACTTCCTGTTTCACAGGGGTATAAATATGAGGTAACAGACATGCCAAATTCATCCATCACAATGGGTAAGAGCAAAGAATATAATTCTGAAATGTGAAAATGCCCATTTCTACCATCTAGGCAATAATTAAGAAGTTCCATTCAACTGGAAATGTCACGAATCGGCCTGGAAGAGGACGTGTGTCTATATTGTCTCCATGCAGGGTGAGGAAGATGGTTTAAGTGGCCTTAGAATGTCCAAGGATCACAGCTGGAGAATTGCAGAAATGAGTTGAGTCTTAGTGTCAGAAAGTCTCCAAAACTTACAATCAGACGTCACCTACATCATAACAGGTTGTTTGGGAGAGTTTCAAGAAAAAAGCCTCTGCTCTCATATGACAACAAACTCAAACGTCTTCAGTTTGCCAGACACTACTGGAACATCAAATGGGACTGGGTTTGTAGTCAGATGAAACAAAAATAGAGCTTTTTGGCAACAAGCACCAGAGATGGGTTTGACACACACAGAGAAGTTACCATATGGAAAGTACCTCATGCCCACTGTTAAATATGGTGGTGGACCTTTACATTGTGGGGCTGTTTTTATCAGAGGTCTTGGACATCTTGTTTGGATACATGGCATCATGGACTCTATCATATACCAACAGATACTAAATCAAAACCTGACTCTATCATAAAGCTAAAAATGGGCCGTGGTTGGATCTTCCAACAGGACAATGATCCAAAACACACATCAAAATCCACACTAAAATGGTTCACTGACCAAAAAATCAAGGTTCTGCCATGGCCATCCCAGTCCTCTGACCTGAACCCCATAGAAAACCTGTGGGGTGAACTGAAGAGGCGAGTCCACCAGCATGAACCTCTGAATTTGAAGGATCTGGAGAGATTCTGTATGGAGGAATGCTCCCCATGCCACATGCACCCACCGCTGACTCAGGCCAGTGCAACATCCAGTCTTCCTCTGCCATCACTATAATGAGAGACAGGTGTTAGGGATAATTATGAATCAGTGACGAGCCTTACCACTCTCTTTCTCCTGCAGACCAACCACGCTCCCCATGCCACAATCTGCATTTAAAGTTCACAGACAGGTGCCATTTATGAGTGGCACCAATGTTCCCTCTGATTTTTGTTCCTTCTACATATATATATATATATAAATAAAAAAATCTGATAATTAAAATGCATTAGATTCTTGTGGCAGAATAGTTAATCATCAATAAGACAATACAAAAAGCGGCTTTAAAATACAATGTATTGTTTACTACCATATTATTTATCACAAGTCATTCATTGGCATATAGTTCACAGTAATCCATTTCACAAATCAATTTGTCAATCATTTGGAGATTTATGAGGGCTTGTTTAAGGACCTGTCAATGAGCACCTGCGTCAGACATGCTTGTGTCGCATCTCAGGTGCGTCGCATCATAAACATACATTTTTAGGTCACTGAGTCAAGTTAAATATAGTTTAATACTTAGAACACATCTTGAGAGCTCTTAGATCACATTTGCACTCCATAATTGTTTCTTCACTGTATAAACTGTGTGTTGCTCAAACAGCTGAAGTTTCACTTACTGCTTTCTGGAGTAAACAGGTGGTACTACAAACTTACAAGCCAACTTTTCTCAGGAATCTTCCTTATTACATTCCGGGGGCATTGCGATCAATGGTGTTTTTTAACGCGTTATTTTTAGTCAAATTAATCGCACTGAATTAACGCGTTAAATCGACAGTCATAATAAATATATAAATATATATATAGGCTATACAACAGTTATTTCCAGTCCTCGAGTCTGATTGGATAAGAGATGTTCCATGAGCACTGATGGTGTGACACTATCAGCACTCGGATGCTTCACTGTGTGTGTATCACTCCGCTTGTGTTCATGCTGTTCTAAACTAACATGTAAGAGTAGTGGTGCATATGTGTTAAGATTTACTGTATAAGTGTCTCTTACATGCATTTTTTATTAAATTTTTTAACATTACATATGTTAGCCAGCAGGTTGTGGCAAAAGATCATTTTTGTGTGTAACATGAGAAGTTAGTGACATGAAGTGAACCCGTCAGTCATTGTTTACGTACAATAGCGCTCCATGGTCGCTCGTATAACTACAAGGGGTGTGTAAAGTATCGAATTACAAATACTCACGGTGCTATAATTAACTACTTTTTTCCAAATAATTGTACATTTATAAGTAGTTTAAAATGGTATACTTTTACTTTGAATTAAGCACATTTTAAATGCTGTAACTGTACTTTTACTGCGCTATTTTCACACCGTCTGTGTTCGCTATTCCCTATCCTGAATTTATTTTTATCTATCAACGTGATTGGCTAGGAGAGTCTCGTGACTCCTGTCAAATCAAATCACACGTAACAAATTTTAACGGCAGCTGCAGATTTGGCGGCATCTGTTATGGATGTGGAGAATGACTCACAGTTCAACAGCTGAACATCACGGCCACACTTAAAAGAGATTTTCGCTGTGAAAAAGGCCAATTGCTTGACAGTGTCATGTGAGTTTATTTGAAGACACATATTGAGGTAAATTTCATATTTCGGCTTACTAAATTCCGTGTCTATAACATAGCCTGTAATTTAACTATCTATCACTGAGATTATTGGGCTGCTCTGAGAGATTATTATCTAGATGTTTATCAGAAAAAAAGAGAAATGTCCTCGATAAAACTTTTGAGTAGTGTTCTATATTTAGCCTATATGAAATATAAAAGATTTACTTTTTATTTCCTGACGTCTGTTGCTGCGCACAGTTTGATTGACAGTCGGTTAATGCTTGTACGCGCATGCGTGTGTGCTCCGAGATCGCGAATGCGGTTACGCGCCTAAATGATCAAATACACTTTATAATTCCCCAATGCCCGACTTGATGAGGTATTAATGTAAACGCAGTCGTTTATGTCTAAAGTGAACTTTAAACAGTGGGACAAAAAGTCAGACTTGAAGTGTACATGTGCGTGAATTGAGCAGTGTCTAATAGGCTATATATCACATAAAGGATATTAATCAAGCAACAAGGAAACGATATAAACACTCACTACTTTTGGCTGAATTACTTGAGGAGCTTTAAAAGTATTAATGAATTAGAATTAAACATTGATATTTTTTAATAATATATTTTTAAATATTGTTAGTTTTTAATAATTCCGACCCCAGATGTAGAGATGTAAATTACCAGAAAAGTAGACATGGTATATGTGAAAATAATTTATAATTATGATTAGCCATTATAAAGATCAACATTTGTACAGCAATACTTCAGCAGAATATTCCACCAGTCACAAATTTCAGAACATTGTGCATCATGAATAAGAATGAGAACACAACTATTTCTGGGCTTAAAAGATAAAATAACTAAATCAATGTGGAATATTGTATCTCAAAAGGAGGAAAATGTGGCCCCCCATGTGCTACTTAAAGAAATAATTCACACAAAAATGAAAATTCTCTCATCATATACTCACTCTCATGCCACTCCAGATTTTTATGCCTTTCTTTCTGCAGAGCACAAATGAAGATTTTTAGTAGAATATTTCAGCTCTGTAGGTCCATAAAATGCAAGTGAATGGTGACCAGAACTTTGAAGCTCTTAAAAGCACAATAAAGAAGCATAGATTTAATACATACAACTCCAGTGGTTTAATCCATTACTTAAGAATTGGTATTGAAACAAGCAATGCGTGAAAACAAAAAAAGATGCTAACGTAAGCATTTAAGCTCACTCAAAGGGAAGAAAAAGAAACCACTAATGAAGTAGACTGAAGCAGTTAACGTACAGGACGAATATAACACTTGACATATAATAGTTATCTTGTTTATATTGTACCTAATTATTTTGTTGCGAAAAACAAGCATATCCACGTGCTCTTAAGTCATAGCAAAATCTTTCTCGGGTGCCATGTTTGTTGTTTACAGAAGCGTTGCGGGATTACGTTGCTACGGTGCCCCCGGCATTGTAATTTTTACAAACATCATGGTAGTTTTTGTTGTTCTGCCTTTAATTAAAATAAAATAATCATTGTATTTCAGTAATGAGAATCTCCATTGAAAATAATGGGACATACAAAACAAAAAATAACACACACACACACACACACACACACACACTCACTCTCACTCATTCTCTGTTCATGTTCTCCGGGTGTTACATTGATGGCATTACTCACATGTGTTTATTTAAATCCCTTTCTTTCCAGTTTCAAACATGCAGCTGAATGAAATTAAAACATTTTCAACCATGAATAAAACTCTTTGAAAAGTGTGATTTAATTATTTGTATTCTAACAGCAGAAATGGCAAGAGAAGGAATTAATAGATGGTTACAAAATGAATGAAAAAAAAAAGTCTTTGCGAGCAGCCAAAAGGTGGGGGGCTCTACGCCGGAAAACAGACGGGGTGTGCACTCTTGAGACACGTCAGGGCAAGATGCACTGGGTGGCCTCCATCTGTTGTCTCACTGCCGAGAACTGCTGGGCGAAGTCCTCACCAGTGTCGCCGAAGAGGCCGACCTGGGAGATGGGTGCATTCATGAACCATGCTTTTTCTGCTTCCCTCACCTCAACAAAGTTCAGCCACAGGTGGCGCTCCTGGGCCACAAGTGTGGACATCATCTGCCCGAGTGCGCACGCTGTGACCTTAGTCACATAGAGGGCAAGGGCGGTTGCCGAGCGCAGCTCTTGTAGCACACCAGGATCAGAACTACCCTCATGCAGCTTTATCAGCATTTTGGCCTGATGGAGCGTGCAGGGCAGAGGCGTCGTGACCAGTGGCACTGCAAGCTTTCGTCATCAGTTTGCCTTATCCACATGGGGTATCGTGGTATACCTCTCAGCGGCCACCCGTGAGAGTAGTGAAAGCGGATGAGCCGAAGGATCATGTCCAGGCAGTAAATGGTGCCCTCCATGACCGCATCTCGTTGTGCACTTCCGGGAAGGAGGGGACTGGAGTGGGCGTGGTCACGGGCGGCACGCCGAACCCGGATACCAGTCGTCAAGCCTCGAGAGTTTGAGGGTGGGCATAAGGATCCACCCTAGCCCCACACTCGCGGTGGCCTGGGCAAGCAAGGTGGTCAGCTCCGCGTTCGCCTCAGACTGGGCTGCCACACCCGAAGGTGGCAGTCCGGTCGAGTCCTCGGCATCTGACGTCACCAGAACACTCTCCGATGACGCAATCAACATCTCATCCATCTCGCAAGTCCAGAGAGAGACGTTAGGCTGGCATTGAAGTGAGCCATCAATCGCATCCCAGAACTGGGTGTAGGCAAACATGCGTACTGGAGAGAGAGTGGTCCGTTGGGAATTACCCGACAGAACCAAACCCGCTGAAGCCCCCAAATCGATTTCAGCATCAACCAGGATGACCTCGTACCCATAGGTAGGACCGCAATATTGCCAAGGTGATGTTCTCACATCGAGAACATGAACCATCCACAAAGGTTTTCTCAATGTGATCCGTGCCCAGACACGCGAGGCAGCGATTGTGGCCGTCTACAGCGGAGAGGTAAAGATCGCACCCAGAAACGACACAGCGACGGAAGGTCATCTTGAAAAAGACATGCAACTTCACCGTGTCCACGATGAAAAAAAAGAAAAGTTGTTTTTTTTAGAGGGGAAATAGCTCTTAAAGCACTGTCGAAGCGCCCAGGGGTGTAATCTGCAGCAAAAGTTTAGACTGGAGAGAAACCGCTGGTAGTGCGCCTTATATCCAACAGGCAGGCTCGAAGAGCTTTCAGTGAAGGTGAATGGAACTGCAGTGGTATTCAGCTCGCTGACATATGACGCTTGGCTCCGAAGAAAAAAATCTGATTAAATCCGCTGCCCAGGGCTCCTTTATATCCGTATGCAGAGGAGTGGCATGCAAATTTATATCGGCAATTCGCCTAATTCTCATTGGCCTTTTCTCAAAGATCTCAAGGTGTCTCGGGATCTAGAGCGACTCCTAGTGTCACTTCATCGACACAACGTCAAGTGAGTGACAGAAGGGGAACAAACTTATTCTGACTTTGTGTGCTTTAGAGACTAATTTAAGACGGAATTATTTGAGTCTTTTTTTTTGTGAAGTTCTCTGGTAAGATCAATTGAGAAGAAATGGCACGACCAACACTGAACAATGGAAATAATCTCTTAGTAAACATGTGTGTGTGTTAGTTATCTGTCACAGTCCAGCTCAACTTTATATTTTACTTTAGTGTATCAGTATTAAGATATATACTTAAAGTGTTTGGAGTTAAAACAATAATGAGTACACATTTTTTATAGTACTTTTTATTTTGCAAACACAATTTAAACTTCTTAAAAACTCTTGAAAAGCTTCCATGACTTGATGATTATATGTTTTATAAAACAGTCTTTAAAACACCAGTGTGTAAGTGAATTTATAACTGATAATAGAGGGGAAAAGAATGTCTAAATATACATCTTTCAATAAGTTAGCATTTGTATTATGATTATTTTGAGAACTTCATTTTTCATAATATCTGTCATATAATGATAAATAACAACCCGAGATCACATTATTAAGATGTACAGTAAATCACTGATCTCCCATATGAATTTACATCTTAGCCAGCATCATTAAAAAGCATTAAGACATGTCAGAATGAATGAATTAACAGGTGATGCTACAAAGAAACATTTGAGTAGCCTGTCTTCTACAGAAACTCAACTTTTGTAGATACAAGTTTTTATTCTGGGACAGTGCCTAAGGAGTGGCAGAACAGGTGGTTCCCCTCTTCAAAAAGGGGGATCAGAGAGTGTGTGCCAACTACAGGGGTATCACACTTCTCAGCCTCCCAGGTAAAGATTACTCCAAGGTGCTGAAGAGGAGGGTTCGGCCGATTGTCGAACCTCGGATTGAAGAGGAACAATGCGGGTTCTGTCCTGGCCGTGGATTGACGGACCAGATCTTTACTCTCGCAAGGATCCTGGAGGGGGCCTGGGAGTATGCCCATCCGATCTACATGTGTTTTGTGGATATGGAGAAGGCGTATGACCAGGTCCCCCGGGAGATACAGTGGGAGGTGCTGCGGGGTGGGGAGGTCACTTTTTAGGGCAATCCAATCCCTGTACGTCCAAAGAGAGAGCTGTGTCTGGGTCCTCGGCACAAAGTCAAGTTCGTTCCATGTGGGGTTGGTCTCCACCAGGACTGTGCTTTGTCACCAATCCTGTTTGTGATATTCACGGACAGGATATCGAGGTGTAGTCAGGGTGGGGAAGGTGTGCGGTTCGGTGGGCTGGGGATCTCATCGCTGCTTTTTCAGATGATGTGGTCTTCATGTCATCATTGGTTCATGACCTTCAGCTCTCACTGGATCACTTGGCAGTGTGAAATGTCTGGGATGAGGATTAGAACCTTTAAATCTGAAGCCATGGTTCTCAGAAGGAAAACGATGGAGTGCGTACTCCCGGTAGGGAAGGAGGTATTGCCCCAAGTGAAGGAGTTCAAGTACCTCAGGGTCTTGTTCACGAGTGAGGGGACAATGGAGCGGGAGGTTGGCTGGAGAATCAGGGCAGCAGGGGCGGTATTGCACTCGCTCTATTCGTTGTCAGCCGGAAGGCAAAGCTCACGATCTACCGGTCAATTACCCTACCCTCATCTATGGTCATGAAGGCTGGATCATGACCGAAAGAACTAGGTTGCGAGTACAAGTGGCCGAAATGGGTTTCCTCACATGGGTGGCGGGCTTCTCCCTTAGAGATAGGGTGAGGAGCTCAGTCATCCGAGAGGAGCTCGGAGTAGAGCCGCTGCTCCTTTGTGTCTAAAGGAGCCAGTTGAGGTGGTTTGGACATATGGTAAGGATGCCCCCTGGGCGCCTCCCTAGGGAGGTGTTTCAGGCACGTCCAGCTGGGAGGAGGCCTCGGGGAAGACCCAGGACTAGGTGGAGAGATTACATCTCCACACTGGCTTGGGAATGCCTCGGGGTCCCGCAGTCAGAGCTGGTTAATGTGACTCGGGATAGGGAATTTTGGGGCCCCCTGCTGGAGCCGCTGCCCCCGCGACCCGATTTCGGATAAGCAGTTGAAGATGGATGGAAGTTTTATCTGTAATTTAATTCTTAAGTCTTTTTTTCAGAGGAGTTCACTGGTAAGATCAACAGAGGAGAAATTTTACAGTAAACACAGAATAATGGAAATATTCTCTCAGTAAACCTGTGTGTGAATGTGTGTATGTGTGTGTTAGTGAGAGGATCAGAGAATGACAGTTTTCCTCTGTCACAGTCCAGCTGAACTCTGATTCTCTGGAGTTTCTCTTTCACTGAGACACGAGTTCCTTGATCAGGTGAAATGAATGCAACATATTTACCATCATAAAACCTCACACACCAGAGTCCACTCCTGGACAATATGTTCTTCTTCCTCTGAGCAGATTCTGTCATCACACCCAAAAACCAGCTTGTACAGTCTCCAACCTGAACATCCCAACAGTGAATCCCTGAATTAAAACCCTCTGAACCCAAAACAGACGGATACATATAAAATCTTTCAGTATTATCAGGAAGCAGCTGTTCCTCTTCACTGAATCTCACACTGATCAGATCATCAGACACAACGAGATTACAGTCAGCAGTGTTTGGGTCCAAAGTCACTGGAGCTGAAGAGAGAGGACAGATACACACTCAAACACACATCAAATAACACAAATGATCATTATGAATTCATTGTTGTATTCTCAACTCACTGTATTGAACATTTTCCTGCATCTTCTGTATCACAGTGAACTTCAGGTTGCTCAGATGTTTTGGGACATTGATCAGAACTCCTGAAATGTTCTCTGGATCTGCTGGTGTACACTGGGTTCTGAAAAACATTCAGGAGTCAGTCATGTTGATTTGGGTTCAGAACCGAGAGAGAAACAGGAAACACAATACAAACCTTTCCATTGTGCTCTTCAAGTTCTGTAAAAAGAAACAAACACAGATTATTCATCCAAACTGAATTTGCTTTTAATGTTTGAAACTGACATTTGTCTCCAGTATAATGAATATTGAAGTTGTATAAATGTTCATTGTTTCCACCTGTAGGAATGAAAGATCTTCAGCTGTCATCTGCTCCTCTATGACTCTGATTGTGTGTGAAAGAGATGAAATCTGTCTGCTCATCTTCTCAATCTTCTCCTTCATCATCTGACTCTTCTGCTCCTCTTCCTCTCTCAGTGCTGTTATTCTGGCGGCCTCTTCATCATCTAGAAACTGGTGAAGTTTCACAAACTCCTCATTAATCTTCCTCTCTGTGTGTCGAGCCTGAAACTGAAGCAAAAGACATTTCAGAGAAAGATCTGATGGTCAAACTGTATATCAATATACACTTCCAAAAATGGGATGTTTCACACTCTTTAATTACACAGTTTAATTCAAACCTTAATATGTTCTGCAGTTTGATCCAAATTCTGTTTAAACTCCTCAAATATTCTCAGTTTCTCCTGTAAGGGTTTTAGTGCAGGTTTGAGTTTCTCCTGAAAGAAATGGACATTTTAATATAAAGAGTTCTTACTTTCCAGCCCTGTTCTGCTTTTAGATCATTATGAGTTTGACCAGAATAATCTTCATTTACTGTCTGTAATTATTTGTTCATATATGCAATCATAAAATATGCTGCAAGTTGTGCTGTTTCAATAAATGTTTTGAATATAATTGATCTGACCTTATTATCGATGACAGCTTCATCTACAGGACAGAATTTGTGATTTGTGTGTGTTCTGGAATCTCGACACACCAAACACACCGGCTGTTGATCATCGAGACAGAAGAGTTTGAGTTTCTCTTCATGAAGACTGCAGACTGCTTCACATCCTGATGAAGATCTTTGACTTCTCTCCTGTAAGAAAGTCTCACACAGGTTCTTCAAAGACAGATTTAATGGAGGATGATCTAATGTTGATCTACTTCTGCAAACTGGACATTCTTTCGATCCTTTACTTTCCCAAAACGTCTGAATACACTCTTCACACACACTGTGACTACAGGACAAGACAACAGGATTTTTAAAAACATCACAGCACACAGGACAAGAGAAATCCTCCTCAGAAAAAGATGTAGACGCCATTTTCTGAGCCACACGTCAAAATCCTTCAAAGTTTCACTTTCAGTTTACTAATCACGTTTTAACACTCAGTATTCTGTTTTTAAATCAAAGAGTTTCACATTCACAGCAGAGCATTTCAATAATGTGCATCCCAAATATTACTGTCCTAATCCTGATCAAATTATTCCGTGTTCTTCAGTCGAATGAGCTTCAGGTCAGACGTGATCTAAAACTGTAGATCAACAGGTGTGTCAGTCTCAGATTTCTTCCTGGTTAACTATGAAAGTGGGAGGGGTTTCCTTATTCACAACAATACCTGATGATTCTACACAAGAAGAAAGAGGCTTTACTTCACAGCTGCATTTATGGGACAGAATTTGTGGTTTGGTGTAAATAATATAGAATAGATTAGAATAGATTACATATACATTTTACATTTTGATTAGAGTTGTGTAATGAGTGTTACTATGATTATTATTATGGGGTTTATTATTATATTGGTAACACTTTAAAATATGGTTACATTTGTTAACATTAATTAACAAGAACTAACAGTCAACAATATGTTTAAAGCATTTATTAATCTTTAAAATACTTTCATATCTTTCTTGACTTGTCTACTGCTTTCAACACAGTGAACCACCAGATTCTCCTGTCCACACTTTCTGACCTGGGCATCACAGGAATTGCACTTGGATGGTTTGACTCATACATCACAGGCAAATCTTTTAAGGTAACCTGGAGAGGAGAGACTGGTTTTAAGAGCAAGCCAGATGCCAATGACGAGAGAAAGACACGGCCACTCTGTGTGTGTTTATGTTGCTGTGTTTTCAGTTTGATGTTCGGTTTGATTAGTTTTATTGTTTGTTACTCTGGTTCCCGGATCCTCCTTTTACGAACTGAACATCCATCTTCCTCTTGATCAAATTCTAGAGGTTTTCAATGGGGTTCAGTTCTGGAGATTGGGCTGGCCATGACAGGGTCTTGATCTGGTGCTCTTCCATCCACACCTTGATTGACCTGTCTGTGTGGCATGGAGCATTGTCCTACTGGAAAAACCAATCCTCAGAGTTGGGGAACATTGTCAAGTTTTCTTCCAGGATATCCTTGCACGTGGCTTGATTCATGCATCCTAAGCAAAGACGAATCTGCCCGATTCCAGCCTTGTTAAAGCACCCCTAGATCATCATCAATCCTCCACCAAATTTCACAGTGGGTGCGAGACACTGTGGCTTGAAGGCCTCTCCAGGTCTCCGTCTAACCATAAGATGACCAGAGAACATGATTTTGTTCTTGTTCAACATAATTTGAAGTTTAATTAAATATATCTCTCTATAAGTCTAACTTTAGAAATCTTGTGAGTCAAAGAACGTAAATATTCAACATGATCTGAATTATGAAAATTAACACATTTAAGGCTCTGTTCGACCATTTCCCCACCCAACTACTCAGATCTAGCAAAATTAGAGAACGAGCACAGAATGTAATACAAATATAATATAATTTTAAATATGTGTATTTAAGTACAGTATTTGTGTATTAAAGTTAATCTATATATGAAGGCGTGACAAGTCTCTAGTTGTCTTCAGGAAGGTGGAAGCGGGAGCTGTTTAAACAATCCAACGTAAGGCTTTATTCAAAAACCTTTCAGTGACACATAAAATAATGCTTTTCAGCAGGACAAATGCACACAAACACGATCATAGCTTTGTGCATCTTTCTTCCCTAGTGGTCTGGTCTGCCCTTTTAACACCCTCCAGATCTCACTGCAACACAAAACAGCTGTTAGAGGTGATTTCCCACAGGTGTCAATCCTTACCACTCTTCCTGTCCTGGCCTTGCTCTCCACAGATGTCACTCGACCACAGAAGGTTTATATATTGTTTATTGATGCTCTGCCCATTCCTAAAAAAGCATCAGACTTGCTAATGTAAATCATAATGCCAGCTGTTCAACTGTTTAATGTTGCTAAAAACTCTGTATGATGCTATTTAATCTTCCCTGGCAGTCTGAACTCTCCTTTAAACCCCCTCTAGCTCTCATTGCAACACAACACAGCGCAAATTGACTGCTTATGAAACACCAAACGTGAGATGACTGTAATTTAAATTTTCTTAGGCAGTTGCCGAATTTTTTTGAAACCCTTTCTTTGTTTCTTAAATTCATCAGTCTCACGTGAAGCCCTGCCCACTGATAGAGAAGCCCTGTTTTTTAATCCCAGTCCATCTTTCCCAAATATAAAATTGTGTTAAGTTTTTTTATTTCACAGAACTGTTCCACCATTTAAATTTCCATTGCTGAACCAACACAAATTTCACCATACAGGTAATTTGCTCTTTGATAAAACTGCTCTGTTGGGAACAATTCCATCCTTTGGTTTATCTCAGTATAAAACTATTCACTTCAGATAATTGGACCTGAAGATGAACTCGGCAACTTGGGGGGGTTTGCCCAAAAGTTGTTGAGCGGGTGGTGGTGGGTTTGGGGGTCCCTGGAAACTGGCTCCATTGGCCCAGTCAGTAATCCATCCCTGCCAATGAGAGTGAAGACAGTGGAGATCACATCATATGTCTCCAGGGCAGTGAGGGTGTGCAGGCAAGACAGTGTAGGTAAGACAGAGTAGTTCAAAGTTTCTGTGAGCGATTTCACTGTTTTATATCACTTGTTTTTAACCACATACAGCCGTGGCCAAAAGTATTGGCAGTGACATCATTTTTGTGTTTTGCAAAGTCTGCTGCTTCAGTATTTCTAGATTATTTTTTCACATGTTTCTATGGTATACTGGAAAACAATTATAAGCATTTCATGTTTTAAAGGCTTTTAATTGCAAATACATTCAAAATATGCAAAAAGTCAATATATACAGTGTTGACCCTTGATCTTCATAAACTCTGCAATTCACCCTGGCATGCTAGATATCAGCTTCTGGGCCAAATCCCGACTGATGGAGATCCATTCGTGCCTTATTAGTGCTCGGAGTTGATCACAATTTGTGGGCTTCTGCTTGTCCACTCACCTTTTGAGGATTGACCACAGGTTCTCTATGGGATTAAGATCCGGGGAGCTGCCTGGCTACGGATCCTACATTTCAATGTAATGATCTCCGAGCCACTTCATTATCACTCTTGTCTTGAGACATGGTGCTCCATCATGCTGGAAAATGCACGGATCATCACCAAATTGCTCCTGGATCACTGGGAGTAGTTCTTGCTCTTACAGGACGTTTTGATACCGTTCTTTACTCATGGCAGTGTTTTTGGGCAGAATTTTGAGAGTGCCCACTCCCTTGGATGAAAAGCAAACCTACACATGGATGGTCTCAGGATGCTTCACTGTTGGCACGACACAGGACTCACCTTTTCTTCTCTGGACTATCCTTCTCAAATTAGTATGATATCTTAGTTTTTTTGGCAGTATCATCTGTAAACAGCATTTCAAACACTACTATGGCCAGTTGTGCAGTCCACCAATAACGTTAGAGTGACGGCAGCAGTAGGAACGCCCTTGCAACATGCCACCCATGGTGTGAACGGGGCTTGTGTGGTGAATTGTTGCAGCTTCTAGCTGTTTTGTTTCCGGAAGTAAGATAAGACAGTCAAGACCGTTTCTAAATAAATTGCTATTAAAATTACTTAATTATTAATACAATTATTAATGAATGTTACTGTTGAGCCTTCCAAAGCTTTCACAGTCCGTGGTAAAGTCTTCGCCTTTAGGATTTTTGGGCCCTCTGACAACATAGCATTTTGGGCCACCTATCTTATTGCAACCCGTACATTTTTTCCCTCTCATTACAAGTTATCATTATTAATAAACGTGAACACAAGCATGATTGTACATTCAATACGAGACAGTAAAAAACCAACTTGAGTTTGAAAAGTTCATTAAAATCATCTTAATACATTAAATAGAAGTAGCAATACAGAAAATTAAAATATACATTTCATATACATATTTTTGTATAATTTAAATGTTGATTTAACCCTTTAATGCATATTTGGGTCAAAATCTCAGTGTCTAGTTTTTAATACATCATTTGTACATGAAGTGGTCTTGTGATATGCCACTATGTTAAGGTGTTTTCTATCATGTGAACTTACTTTTTAAAAATGTATTCAAATATTTTTTTTAATTATTAGAGAATTTCCATGATAACCACTAGAATGCATATGTCAGTCCATGTATTTCCTATGGAATTAAATGCATTTAACATTGGTATTATTTTTGTAAAATACATCGATTAATATATAGTACATAAGGTTGTTGTTTTACAAGTTTATTTACCTTTGAAAATCAATTAGTCTATGGGATAAATTAATTGGATTTTTACTTCCAGAGCCAGACTGTTGCGCTCTATTTTAGGATACACCCATATAGACTGTAGGAGTGATGACAAACACAAATCAACAGATATAAAACACGAATGGACCGAGCGAAGATCAAGTGTAAGACTTCTTACTCAGAGAAGCTGAACAAGAATGCAAAGGAGCACTATCTACTATATAGGAAATCAACGGGCTTGATCCGTAAAAACACAAAGAATGGTCGGGCGATTTTAATTGACACATTGTCAAGGTTACACAGCCACTTTACTTTTTACCTGTTGTATTTGCACTACATTGATAGGTGAACTTTTCAGTGCAATAGGTTTTCATTTTACCTTTGGCATTTTACTTGTTTACTTATTTAATGCCTTTTTTTTATCTCAATTGTCAGTACTTGAAGGCTACACTGCCACTTTTACCTGATGTTTTTGCACTACAATGTTACTGTGAACTGAACACATTTACTTCAGCATATTATGTTACACAAATAAAGAGATTCAGAACTCAAATACTTTTCCATAATTTATTATGGTAACACGTTTCTCCTCCACTTCATTTAGTTCCAACAGTCCTGCAATAAACATTTAACATCAAAGGTCCATTCAATAGTAAATGTGACATGAAATAGTTTAGGTCAAGTTTTTATTTGTTGTATTTTATGTACTAAAAGTTAACTATGTCATCAGATATTGTAGGCAAATGCTGTTCAATCAATGAATGAATGTTACGTTACATTTATATAGCGCTTTTCTGACACTACACTCTAAACAGGGGACTCTCCTCAACCACCACCAGTGTGCAGAATCCACCTGGATGATGCGATGGCAGCCATAGTGTGCTAGTATGCTCACCACACACCAGCTATTGTTGGAGAGGAGATAGTGGAGTGATATAGGGATTATTAGGAAGGCATGATTGAGATGGGCCAATGGAGGGAATTTTTTAATGACCAC
This sequence comes from Xyrauchen texanus, assembly GCF_025860055.1. NCBI lineage: Eukaryota > Metazoa > Chordata > Actinopteri > Cypriniformes > Catostomidae > Xyrauchen > Xyrauchen texanus. The sequence continues at coordinate 39,432,774 of NC_068310.1, read as the reverse complement.
AGAGATTCAGCACCTCAGTTAAACATCTCATCTGAAGAACAGAGCCTTTTTACAGTATAGTGTCCCCGTCACTAAGCTGGGGCATTAGGGCCTACACAGTCTGCAGGGTGAGCACCCCTTGCTGGCCTCCCTAATACCTCTTCCAGCAGAAACCTTTGTTTTCCCAGGTGGTCTCCAATCTAAGTACTGACCAGGCTCAGCCCAGCTTAGCTTCAATAGGCAACCAGCCTTGAGCTACAGGGTGAGATGGCTGCTGGAAAATCAATCAGGCATATTCACTAACCTATTTGCTTCTTCATATGTTTCTTTCTGCAGGATTCTAGATCACTTATGTTCTCACACTCCAATTTAACAAACTAGATTTGTTATTGTCATCATTTCTACTTCTATTTAATGTCAGATCGCTACTTAACTAGTGCACTAGCTCCATATTCTATTATGGGCCATTAGTGGTGAATTGTTCTGGGCTGCTCAGATGCTCAGAGGTTCTGTAGATTAATGAAGCCTTAAGTGGTCATTTGGCAGTTTGTTCTCACAAGCCTTTTTGACATTTAATCATGTGCAGGAGATGAATTATAGACTACAACAGTACCGCCGCTCCCCATAAGCAGACTATGCAGTCAGCGTAGGGCACCAACTCCCTAGGAGGGCACATCTTACCCTACGAGGGCACCAGAAAGTCCACCGGCTGCGCTTAATTGCACGTTATATGTTATTCAAGGACCCGAAAGTAGTTGCGGAACACAGATGATCACTTTGCGCTCATGTCATGCAATATCATTAAACGTGTGATATTAAAAATGGAAATGTAACTAGTAAAAGCCTCTCTAACTGCATTTTAACTAGTAGAATTTCACAAATTATCTCTCTGTAAGTCCTACTTTAAATATCTTGTAAGTCAAGGATTGTACAGTTTTGTAGATTTCTCAATTTCATGATCTAAATTCACAAACGTAAGTGTTTATTAGTTTTGTTTAATGCTAAGCTCATTTGTCACACTACCCAGAATGCCACCATTGAAATAAACAGTAGTTTAAAACATAAACTACTGTTATCAGCAGCATAAAACATAAAATAAGATCCTTCAAATCTTGTAAAGATGGTATGTGGTGATGTTTTGCAAAATTGTATGATATATTACAACAATTTCCCTGCAGTCCTGGTCTATTTTATTTGCTACTCAATCGTCATTGAAGGACAATCGTCATTGAAGGAAGGTGGAAAGTGCTATGTGAGGGAAGAGCAGTGAAGACAGACGTAGGTCCAGGTGATAGTGGGCAGGGTCCCATGACGCACTCCTGTCCTTGTCTGAGGTGCGTGGGGCAGCAGCTTCACTCGAGCAGCCTTGCTTCCCTGGGCCTTGGCACTTGAGGGGAATAGCGGCCCGGCATCCTGGCCCATCGCTGCGATGCGTGCTCCAATCCCTGCTGCCACATCGAACTTGCACCGGACACTTCCCGCTCCATTCCTGGACCTGGAAAGATGCCTGCAGGTAGAGACCAGTCTCCCGATGAGAGGCTCTGTGTTTATAGGCAGCATTGATGAGGCTCTTCATTGTGATCATACTAGCTCCATCACATGAGGCGGGGCGATGATGATTCACGGGAGGGGCGTGTCGTTCCATCACAACTGGTATCATAAATTTGTGTTTCTTTACCTCAAATTATGCAAATAAATGCAATTTGACCATCTCGTATAGCTAATGCACGTTCTTGAGTTGATTGAGAGGCGATTTCTGTATCTAAAAGGTGATTGGCTATTTCACCTGTAAAGCGGGACTTCGTTTCTACATTTGTTAACCATTGGCTGCCATTGAGCATTCCAATTTCTCCCATTAATTTTAATAGAAGTGGCCCATCTCTGCTAAATAGACTCTGTTTTGACTAGCAGGAAATGGTCATGGAACAATGACGTCACCAATGAGTAGTTCTTGAAATGGTCTATAGCAGTTCTCGTTGTGGAACTGTGCCATTCCATGAGTAGAATTTTGTGAGTGCATTCTGCTGAGTTTTGTGTGGGCCTTCTGATGGCTACTCATATGAGAGTAGTCTTAGGTTTTCTGTGTGTCGGTACAGCTCAAGCATGTCTCAAACCAGACTGATCTCACAGTAAAATCAGAAACATTATGTTGAGTTTTCTTTAGCTACAATCGATCTGTGCTTACCAAAATTCAAAACATTGCCCCCAGTGGACAAACGGTAAGTGTTGTTGGGCATATGGCCATGTGTGAGCTCCATTTTCCATGGTTGAAATGTTCACAGAAGGGCACCAAAAGAGAGTTGTTTTCAGCAGTACAGGCGTAATACAGTAAAGAGGATTGCATGGTGCATGTTTATAAACTGAACCCCCTAACTCAAACTGCAACCTCAGAATCATGCTCGTCACTGGTTATATTAACAAGATTACTTTCGGTCGCACCACAGGGGAAGTTAATACACAATGGAGTCAATGCAAGAAGATGGTGCTTTTCAGTGAGTCGGCATACTGTGACCTATCCTATGGTACTGGAAGTACAGAAAACAACATGCAACCTCCCTTGTGATCATGCTACTCAAACACACAAAGCATCCCCGCCAAAATAAATATCTCCCGTAAATATTCAAATGCAATCACCACTACTGGTCATTTTATCTCATTACAATCTTTGATTAAAATCTGTTGGGAGAAAGTCCATCTGAATTTCTAACGATTTACTTGTTGGACCTGAAGATGAACTTTGCTCACGTTGTGATTTTGAGCAACGATTTTTCAAATGAGTCTGTAGATGACTTGATTGGTTGAAAGTTTTCCCACATAAAGGGCAGTGATATGGTTTCTCTCCAGTATGCACTCGCTCATGTCTTTTCAGGGCTCCTAATCGACTGAAGTTCTTTCCACAATGTGGGCACGTGTAAGGTTTTTCTCCAGTATGTATTATTTGGTGCCTTTTCAAGCTGTCAATTGTAGTGAAAGATTTCCCACACACAGGACATACATGAGCTCTCACACCAGTATGTATTTTCTGGTGCTCTTTTAAATGGAACTGACTTGTAAGCCTTTTTCCACAAGTAGGACACAAGTGAGGCTTCTCATTTGCATGAGTTTTCAGGTGTTTTCTCAGGCCTGCTGACAAGAAAAATGTTTTACTGCACTGATTACATTTAAAAGATCTTTCTCCAGAATGGAGGCGCAGATGACTATCGAGACTGCTTTTCCATCTAAAGCTCTTTCCACACTGATGGCACGAGAAAGGCATCTCTCCAGTGTGGATTCTTATGTGATCTTGAAGGTTTGCTTTACATGCGAAGCTGCTTCCACACTGAGGACATGTAAAAGGCTTCTTTCCTGAGTGAATTCTCATGTGGTTTTTAAGGATTGCTTTACATTTGAGGTTCTTTCCACACTGAGGGCACGTGAAAGGCTTCTCTCCAGCATGGCTTCTTCTGTGTTGATTAAGATATCCTTTATTTCGGAAACTTTTTTCACACTGAGGGCATGTGAAAGGCTTCTCTCCTGTGTGGAATCTAATATGAATCTGAAGATGTTCATTACGGGGGAAACTCTTTCCACACTGAGTGCATGTAAATGGCCTCTCTCCAGTGTGAATTCTTACATGATCCTTAAGGTTTGATTTTAATGTGAAGCTCTTTCCACACTGAGGACATGTGAATGGCTTCTCTCCAGTGTGAATTCTTATGTGTTTGCTAAGATCTCCATTTAGTTTGAAACTTTTCCCACACAGAGTGCATGCGAAAGGCTTCTCTCCAGTGTGGACTCTTATGTGTTTAATAAGATCTCCTTTTCGTCTGAACATTTTTCCACAGTGAGGGCAAGTTAAAGAATTTTTAGCTCTAGTTTGAGAACTTTCTTGTGTGAAATTCTGTGAACAACCAAAAGATTTTTCTCCAGTTGTGAAAAGATGTGCTTTCTGATACTCATGGTTTATCGTCTCCACTTCATTTAGTTCCAACAGGCCTGCAATGAACATTTAAAATTTCAAAAGTCAATTCATAAACAACAATTGAGAAATGAAATAAAGCCGAACACCAATTTATCCACAGTTTTCCATAGCAACCACTGGGCGGCAGCATGATGATTCTAATTGCCTGTTTTCGGTTTCCGGTCTCGAGGTGCAATGCAAAACTCACCAAAACTAGCAATCCAGGAGAACAATAAGCATTTAAGTTTTTTTGGGAGTAAAAATTTATTTCAGGCTCAACTTGTGCTGTTTTTGGATGCCATAACAACTCAAAATAGTTAATGATATCAACGTAACTAACCTCGGACCATCGCTTCATGTCATCTACACACTCAGTTGAGGCATGGTCAATAATAAACGGTCATCTCAATACTGTGAAGTATCAGCACAGCACTGCCACATTTTATTTCTCCCCTATTCTCCCCAATTTGGAATGCCCAATTCCCAATGTGCTCTAAGTCCTCGTAGTGGCGTGCTGACTCGCCTCAATCTGGGTGGTGGAGTATGAATCTCAGTTGCCTCCGCATCTTATCACGTGGCTTGTTGAGCGCATTACCGGGGAGACATAGCGCATGTGGAGGCTTCACGCTATTCTCTGTGGCGTCCTTGCGCACCACGGTCACCATGCGCACCACCGAGAGCGAACCACATTATAGCGATCACGAGGAGGTTATCTCATGTGACTCTACCTTTCCTAGCAACCGGGCCAATTTGGTTGCTTAGGGGACCTGGCTGGAGTCACTCAGCATGCCCTGGATTCGAACACACGACTCCAGGTTTGGTAGTCAGAGTCAGTACTCGCTGAGCTACCCAGGCTTTACGAATGTAATACCTTAAACATTACATTACATGCTTAGAATATGCACCAATGCGAGTGAAAACACTGGAGACCGGAAATTGAAAACAGTTGTAACCGTATTGTATCCGAAGTCGCATCCATATTCTAGCCGAAGTCGCATCCATATTCTAGCCGAAGTCGCAACCGTATTCTAACAGCTGTAACCATACATACATATCTACCATGACAGTGACTAAAAGATGGCAATGTACATAACACTGGTATGTCTTATCACAATTGCCACTGAGTTATTAAATAAACAAGTCCAATCGGTCTGACAACCGTATTCTGCTGCTGTGGCCAGAATGTCAAGGATGTGAGCTCAGATCAGGGGTAGAATCTTCATCTGGTGTTAAAGAAGCAAAAACGGACAAGTGATAACAGCCGACAATTGAATTTTTTTTTTTGGTGCGGAATACAACTCAAACATGCTTAGTTTAGCCGACTGATAGAGCTGGAGATATATGACAAAGATCACTGCATGGACCCCGACCAGAACCCTCTCCAATTGTGAATGAATCAGTCTCGCGCTGTTCCTTCCAAGTCTGTCAAAGCCGAGAGAGTGTTTTCTGCGGCAGGTGTTAACAGCCTTCTACAAATGTAGATTTGTTTCTGAATAAAAATATGTTGATGCATTAATGATTATGCCGTTTTTGTTTGTGTAAGACTGTTTTTATAGTGTATGTCATAAAACGTAGTGTGATGTATTTAATTCTTTAACAAATGTCTTATTTCGTTGGATTAACTGCATAAAGTGATGGAATTATTTGTGATATTCAGTTTCAATTTTAAATTTTAACATTTAAATAAGTAACTTTTTTTGTAGTTTTAAAGAGCATTTTGGGATTAATTGTGAGTATTTAAAATAATAAGAAAGCAGAGAATACTTTCCTGTACATAGCTGTAGTTTGCAAAATTCCTTATTTTTATTGAAATATAAGGAATAGAGAAAATCAAAATGTAATTTTTGTAACTGTGATGTTGCTATTTAAATAGCAACATCGCAGTTACATACATTTAAACATTAGACGTAAAATTTTGATTTTAAATTCACTATTGTTTTATATAGAATTGTTCTTAAGTCTAAACAAATGCAATTACATCAGAAGTAACTGTAATTAAATTACTGAACATTTTAGAGTTATCCCTTACTTTACTTTTTTTTTTTCCAATGAAAAAGTTATTTATTTACAGTTATTAATGACTTAGTAAGTACTTATTGATTAAATCGATAAACGATGTCAGCCAGTGGACCGGCTCACTGAAATGACCGTTAATGTTTGAATTGTGCGAGCCCGCCAATTTGTGGAGGAATGGATAAAAGCTGTGCGAATATAAATATTGCAGACGCAAGGCACACATATTATTTTGTATACTTTTCGCATCTGTTCATTATAATGTTTATTACAAATAATTAAATATATGATGAAAAGTGAAAAATAATTATATAAAACAAAAAAATAACCAATAGAGAATAAGTTCTGCTTCTGAGCACCCTAAGTTATTTTAGGTATTCCAACAAATACCTCCGTGCAAGGTTCTGGAAATGTTCGTTTTTGGTTTTAGAGTATGGTATGCTTATTTGGGACAGGGCCATAAATGAAGAATAATATAGATTAAGCATATAGAAGAATACACAGTCTATGATGAAGAATAGACACCCACCTTTCATTCTACAGGGTTCTGGATCGCTCATATTTTCTCTTTAACAAACTCCAGATCAAGCAGACGTCATTTTCCCCAGCTTGTTTTCTAACGCTGTCACTTGAAGATTGAAAGCGACGTTATGCGACTTCTTCTTTATTGTCTGACGGTTCACAAACTATGTGCAAGGCGCCACCTGTTGGTCTGTTGTGGAATCAAGAGCTGTTATACTGAGCAGTCTCTTATAAAGTTTTAGAGGTTCCTAAAATTGTTTCCACCAGGACCTAAATATGACATTTTGACGCCTACATTCACACTGCAGCTGAATGTGGCCTAAATCTGAGTTATTAAAAATTTTCACAAACATATGACAGATCTGTTATACTGAATCTGACATTTTCAAATCTGATCAGGCCACTTTCATATGTGGAAATAAATTGGAACTGTATCTGTTTTTTTCCAAAGTGCCTTCAGTGTGAACAGCCACGTGCAGGTCAGATTTAAAGTGATTTTTACAATCAGTGATAACATCCTCAGATATAAGATAAGAGTAAAAGTAAAAATTTACATTAAGAGCACTTAAAGGGTAAAAACATTATATATGCATATGTGCGTATTTAATTACTACCAAAGAAAATACGATTATTTAATGAAACGTTGCTTTGCTAAAACATAGGAATAGAGGAATAGATTAAGACTGAATGCATTAAAAAAATTTATTAAATAGAGACTATAATAAGAAGCATATTTTGGAAATTTTGAAATGTATATTAATTACGTTGACAAGAATACGCAAGAATAATCACACAACAATACTTTTCCGGAACTGTGAAAATCATAGCGCATCAGTGCTGGTAGAGTACGGAGCCCCGCTAGGCCTGATGGGGGAAAAACACTGACCTTTGCGTTCTCTCACAATAGTTTTACGTTCCCTCGCAATAAGTGTTGCATGCTCTCACAATAGTTTTGCGTGCCCTCGGAATAGTTTTGCGTGCACTCGGAATAGTTTTGCATTCACTCGGAATAGTTTTGCATTCCCTCGCAATAGTTTTGCATTCCTTCGCAATAGTTTTGCATTCCCTCGCAATATGTTTTGCATTCCCTCGCAATAGTTTTTCATTCCTTCGCAATAGTTTTGCATTCCCTCGCAATATGTTTTGCATTCCCTCGCAATAGTTTTGCATTCCCTCGCAATATGTTTTGCATTCCCTCGCAATAGTTTTGCATTCCCTCGCAATATGTTTTGCATTCCCTCGCAATAAGTTTTGCATTCCTTCGCAATAGTTTTGCATTCCCTCGCAATATGTTTTGCATTCTCTCGCAATAGTTTTGCATTCCTTCGCAATAGTTTTGCATTCCCTCGCAATATGTTTTGCATTCCCTCGCAATAGTTTTGCATTCACTCGGAATAGTTTTGCATTCCCTCGCAATAGTTTTGCATTCCTTCGCAATAGTTTTGCATTCCTTCGCAATAGTTTTGCATTCCCTCGCAATAGTTTTGCATTCCCTCGCAATAGTTTTGCATTCCTTCGCAATAGTTTTGCATTCCCTTGCAATATGTTTTGCATTCCCTCGCAATAGTTTTGCGTTCCCTCGCAATAGTTTTGCGTGCAATCGCAATAGTTTTGCATTCCCTTGCAATAAGTTTTGCATTCCCTCGCAATAGTTTTGCGTGCCATCGCAATAGTTTTGCTTTGCCTCGCAATAGTTTTGCATTCCCTCGCAATAGTTTGCGTGCCCTCGGAATAGTTTAACGTTCCCTCGCAATTGTTTTGCGTTCCCTTGTAATTGTATTGCGTGCCCTCCCAATACGTTTTGCCTTCCTCGCAAAACTATTTCAGGGCTCCGTAGTAGAGCGTGTGATTAGCGGATTTTACATATTTACATTTCATAACAAAATTCCATCAAATTGACTTCTGTAATTTTCTAAAAATTTTGCTATGAAACTGAAATGCTTAATCTTAAAAAAAAACATACATACATTTTTGAGTGTACAATTACTTTGAATGACGAACAGACCGCAATTTATGCTTTCACTCTCAAATCACATCATTGGTAAACTTTGTAAACAGCATGAAACCAATACGTAATAACAAGAGGGTGAGTAAATGGTGACAGAATCTTTATTTTTTGTGAACAACTGTTCTCCTTTAATACAATGATATTACTGAGGCCAAACAGACAGGGGTAAACCAGCCCCTAATTTTTTTTTGGGGGGGGGGGTTATTTAAATGTCTAAACCTTAATATGTTGGACCGAAACATGAACTTGTGATTTTTGTCAACGCTTTTTCAAATGAACCTGTAGATTTAGATGGTTTCTCTCCAGTATGCACTCGCTCGTGTCTTTTCATTGTTCCTAATCGAATGAAGTTCTTCCCACAATGTGGGCACGTGTAAGGTTTTCTCCAGAATGAATTATTTGGTGCTGTTTCAAGTTGCCACTTCTCATGAAGGATTTTCCACACACAGAACACACATGATCTCTCACACCGGTGTGTATTTTCTGGTGCTCTTTTAACCGGTACCGACTTGTAAGACTTTTCCCACAAGTAGGACACAAGTGAGGCTTCTTGTGAGTTTCCATGTGTTTTCTTAGGCCTGATGACAAGACAAAAGTTTTACCGCACTGATCACAGTTAAAAGATCTTTCTCCAGAATGGAGGCGCAGATGATCGCTGAGACTTCTTTTGTATCTGAAGCTCTTTCCGCACTGATGGCACGAGAACGGCATCTCTCCAGTGTGGATCCTCACGTGATCCTGAAGGTTTGCTTTACATGTGAAGCTCCTTCCACACTGGAGGCATTTGAACGGCTTTTCTTCAGCATGGATCCTCCTGTGTCTATTAAGATCTACTTTATTTCTGAAACCTTTTTCACACTGAGGACAAGGGAAAGGCCTCTCTCCGGTGTGTACTCTTATGTGAGTCTGAAGATGTTCATTACGGGGGAAGCTCTTTCCACAATGAGTGCATGTAAAAGGCTTCTCTCCAGTGTGAATTCTTATGTGTCTAGTAAGATTTTCTTTTTGTTTGAAACTTTTTCTACAATGAGGGCAGGTGAAAGGCTTCTCCCCTGTGTGGAATCGTATGTGAGTCTGAAGATGTTCTTTACAGGAGAAACTTTTTCCACACTGAGGACATGAAAAAGGCTTCTTTTCGGTGTGACTTCTAACATGATTCTCAAAGTTTTTCTGATATCTGAAGCTCTTTCCACACTCGGTGCACGTGTGAAGAGTCTTTCCTGTGTGGGCTCTTTGATGTTTTTTAAGATCTACATTTCGTATGAAAGTATCTCCACACTGAGGGCATGTGACTGAATGTTTTTCAGTCTGTGGGCACCTAAAAGATTTTTCTACATTTGTCCTTTGACGTGGTTTCTGATACTGATGTTTATTCTCCTCCATTTCATTTATTTCCAATAGGCCTACAAATAAAACAAAAATGTCAACAATTAACTCGTGAACCCCAAGTTTTACTTTTTTATTTGTTATATTTGATGTACTAAAAGGGAATTCTTTCCTTACGATATGCTATAAATTCTAAATGAACTACTATTAATATTTAATTCAGATTACTTAAGATTGTCACTATACAGTATCATTAAACTACATTATTCCACAGCTCCTATATCCTATGTGCCTTATGTCTATTACCTTCATGTTCTTCATCAGTCATTAATAAATGATCAAAAACAGACACTAACCTGTTTGTTCTTCAGTATCTTCATTTTTAATTCTGCATTGTTCAGGATCACTCATGTTCTCACTCTCCTCTTTAATAAACTCCATATTTACTGTATTATATAATGGAGACTTCAGAAGTTAAACCTGTTTAGAAACACTTCTTCTCTTGAAGATGGAAATATTCCTCAACATTCACAATAGCTGTAAACGATGTTATGCGTCTTCTTCTATTATTGTGGAGCGGGTCGCAGAATGTGTGCATGTCGCCCTCTACTGGACTGTTGTGGAACTTTTTTTTTTTTTTTTTTTAATAACGCTTTTCATGAAGAACATATTTCAGTTGTTTTAATTGCTTTGCAATTTTTAGATTTTTACATTACATCTATGCACATTTTAATCTCCTTCTTAAGCACTGTAAAACTGGGTTTACCGTTTGTGAATTTACATTTATGGATATTAAATTTACATAAAAATAAAATAACATTTATAATGAAACCAGCATCCTTTGAGCAATGGTCCTTAATACAATAACCTAATATCACATACTTATGGGATAAGAGAACATTTTTTAAATATTATCAGCAATTAATCTCTCAACATCTTTCCAGAAACACTGCGTATCATGGCAGGACCAAAACATATGAAAAATGATTTCGGTAGAACTTTCGCTAAAAGAGTATTTTATTTCAATATCACTTTTACATTTTTGTAAAAAATAGCTTGGTAGGATAGACTCTATGAATTATTTTGTATGAGATTTCCTTAGCCTTTATTTGTAAGGAGGAATTTTTGGGGCAACGACAAAACTTGAGTCCAGTTTACATTATTAAAGAGAGGAGTAGAGATTTAAAGAGCTCGTTTAGCCCAAAAATTACAACATTGTTTGTTTACCTGGGACCCACACTTAAAGAAACTTAATATACCGTTGCTATATCCATTCATTTCATCTTCTTTATCTCTTTTATGTATACATCTGGGTTGGTTTATATGTATTTTTATATTTTTTTATTTTATTTACTTTAAATTTTATTTATTTTCCTTCACTTGTACTTTTGTCTTTGTGACTCAGTGATTTTATTAATTCATAGTTGGATTTGTGTTATTTTTTTTATTTTTTTACATCTTATTGGACATTTATATTGAACCATCTGTTTTTCAATGACAAAAATCCACAGTTTTAGCAAAATATGTGGACTTTTCAGACGGTCCCTTATCCAAATATTCCAATTTATATAAATGTAACGATCTGGAACAATTTCGCAGTGACGCCATCTGACCAGCTTACGCGACAAATCACGTCCCGTATTGATTCGACACGGGACGCTTCATATTTAAATACGTTTTAGCAGGTATGACACAAACACAGGGGGCGTAGATAGAGGGTACAACCCCAACCCATTGTTATACGTTGGAAAATTTGCCTACGGTGTGTAAAGGACCGTCTGAAAAGTCCACAAATGGTGGTAAAACTGTGGATTTTTTTTATATATATATAAATGTTTGAAGACAACTACAGGTGAAGGAAAAAAAAAAAACATAATTTGTATGTTAAAAAAATATTTATTTAAATGTATTCGATTATTTGTCTTTATCTTATTTATGTATACATGTTGGATGGTTTATATATTTTTAAGTCATGGGTCAGAAAATTTCTCATTTTAGCATATAATAAAGGATATACCATTTTTATTAATAATGCATATTAACTCAATGTTATAACAGTGGAGAATGTGGTAAGGGGCCATGATATTTTCGGGCAGTTGTTGGTGTAGAAAATGGATACAGTGACACCCGGGACGGAGAGGTTTGGCGACTTTGGTGTGCGCACATGTTAAGTCTCCTGTGTGACGTGGTTGTAAACAGACGGTTCCACCTCTAAAAAACGAAATTTTGCCCAAGACATACGAATGAACAAAAAATGACGCCAATTGTGAATGGGGTGTCCACATTGGCTCCACCCTGGTCGGCGCTTTCATAGAATTCAGAGTTTACAACTTGTACAAGCTCTACGAAGATGTGAACGCTTTTACAAGTCGGAATCTCGTAATTTCGACATAACATGAACGCATGTGGATTTATAACCGTATGTTTCCACTGGCCCAGAAAAACTCTGCTGAGCATCGCTCATCATGCCAAAGAGCTGCCGCTTTGGGGCGTGTTTGGGTGCAAAGCCAGTGTGTATTGTCTAACATTGTTTTCAGTACACAAGCAATAATATAATTTTATATATATGCGATTACAGTTGGAAAGACGGCAGCTTTATTTTCAAATGCTCACAATGTACAAAGTGTGCTTTATTACACGCTTACTTACCCAGCCTCAGTATTGCCACTATGAATGCATGTAATCATCGTTTGAAGTCAGAAATATACATAATGATGCTAGACTTCCATAGGAATGAACTGAAAACGCTCGCTCATCTTCGTTCAATACGCGCCAGTGTTAAGAGCCCTTCACACCTGGAACGAACATTCGCGCACCAACAAAGCGACAGTGAGTGTCAACTTTTTTCCCTTCACCCGGCGAAGAAACGCCCCAAACCAATCTGCGGCAGTTACCAAAACCAGCGCGACAGATGGTGCTAAAGTACAGAAAGCTGTTTTGACCATCGACATTAAACGCTGAAGGAACTAGAGGAAGAACTTCTGAACCAGCTGTGACACTGTGTTGTTAATTTGTATCAATTGTGTCAATTTGTAAAAACTGAAACATTTTATTCTCATATGGGTTCTCTTATATCGCTAATATAACTAGTATATTGCTGCGTTGAGCCTACCGTAATGGGGTAAAATTGCCTGTCGATTAGCACCACCTACTGCAAAGACGTGAATGTGCTAACGGCGGTCATTTGTGTCGCTTTCAATGTGAAAGGGCCATTCGTCTGCGATTCGCCTCCAATAGTCGTGTCTCCTTTGGTGTGAAAAGGCCTTTAGCCACGACTGTAGTATTTTAACGCCCATTGAGGTAATTATAGCAACTGTTGACGGCTCCTACACTTTCCGTTAGGAGCCATTTTGGACGGTGTATCGACAAGCAAGTTCGCTCATATTTCTTTGTTATAGCTTCTGATGGTAGGCCATATCACAAAAAAACTTTACTAAAAAAATAAATAAAAAGTTAAGTGTTTTGTTTAAGATACATTCTTAACAGTATGTTATAAAATACATGGTCAGATTTAAGCTCCTGCGGTCGCTGGCAAACCTCAACAGATAATAAAGGAATGAAAGTGACAGATACTGATCCAACGGCCATCTGATGGGCTGTACACACTCGCCCAGGTGTAAATGGAGAGAGCTGGAATTATCATGCTGTCAGGCAAGTAAACGTATTTTGTTATTTTTGAGACTAACAGTAGTTACAGAAGTGTTTTCAAGTGTGTTTGTCCCAGTTTGATACAGGATAATACATTGTACAATACAGTACATTTAATAATAATTACTAGATATTAAGCATGAACACATTAAATACATTTCATCTTTAGCATTTCAGCATTATTTAAAAACAATATTCAGAGATATTGTGTTACATCATGATGCAGATTAATACTAGTTACTCTTACACCCCACTGTAAGACAATCTTCTATATGATCTACAAAGCATCACCACCAAAAATGTATAATTTCACAGCAAACATTTTTCGAATGCAATCAACACTACAGGTCATTTTAGCTCACTCTGTTGGGAGAAAGTCCATGTTTTGGTTTATCTGAATTTCAAAAACGTTACTTGTTGGACCTGAAGAGGAACTTTGCTCACGTTGTGATTTTGGGCAACGCTTTTTCATATGAGTCTGTAGATTACATGATTGGTTGAAAGTTTTCCCACATAAAGTGCAGTGGTATGGTTTCTCTCCAGTATGCACTCGCTCGTGTGTTTTCAGGGTTCCTGATCGACTGAAGTTCTTCCCACAATGTGGGCACGTGTAAGGTCTCTCTCCAGTATGAATTATTTGGTGCTTTTTCAAGCCACTAATTGTAATGAAGGATTTTCCACACTCAGAGCATCCATGATCTCTCACACCGGTGTGTATTTTCTGGTGCTCTTTTAAGCAATACAGACTTGTAAGACTTTTTCCACAAATGGAACACAAGTAAGGCTTCTCATTTGCATGAGTTTTCAGGTGTTGTTTTAGGCCTGTTGCCAAGACAAAAGTTTTACCGCACTGATCACAGTTAAAAGATCTTTCTCCAGAATGGAGGCGCAGATGATCGCTGAGACAGTTTTTGTATCTGAAGCTCTTTCCACACTGATGGCATGAGAACGGCATCTCTCCAGTGTGGATTCGTATGTGATCCTGAAGGTTTGCTTTAGACATGAAACTCTTTTCACACTGCGGACAAGTAAAAGGCTTCTTTTCTGTGTGAATTCTCGTGTGGTTTTTAAGGCCTGTTTTACATTTAAAGCCCTTTCCACACTGAGTGCATGTAAAAGGTTTCTCTTCAGTGTGGATTCTCATGTGTCTATTAAGATCTCCTTTATTTATGAAACTATTTCCACACTGAGGACATGGGAAAGGCTTCTCTCCAATGTGGAATCGTATGTGGATCTGAAGATGTTCTTTACGTGAGAAACATTTGCCACACTGGGGACATGAAAAAGGCTTCTCTCCAGTGTGGATTCTTACGTGATTTTTGAAGTTTGTCTGATATGTGAAGCTCTTTCCACACTCGGTGCATTTGAAAGGCCGTTCTCCGGTGTGGATTCTCATGTGTTTAGTAAGAGCTCCTTTTTCTTTGAAACTCTTTCCACATTGAGGGCAGGTGAAAGAATGTTTTTCAGTCTGTGAGCAACTGAAAGTTTTTCTCCAGTTGTGAAAGGATGTTTTTTCTCCTCCGCTTCATTTAGTTCCAACAGGCCTGGAAATAACATTAAAATGGTCAGAATTAAATTCACAAACAACAAATGTGAAAACAATCTCCATATCTGTGTATCTTCCATTTGATCCATATCTTATTATTTAGCAGTTATTGGCATTGCTGAATAAATTCGGAATTTATTCCAAATGGAATATTGGTTTTAGAAAAACTACCTAAATATATATAGTTTTTTGTAACTTTGATTTGCCAGTTATCTGTAGTACATCTGTAGTATTTCCTGAATGGCCCCCACAATTTCACGTAATGAAGATGGACACTATTAGCATACTTTATTTCCTACCGGTCCTCTCAGGTTCAAAGATGCTGGATCTGCCTCGCCTTGAAAGTTCGACAAAGTAGGTCAGTCAGGGGAGGAGTGAAATAGTGCTGTCAAGTCGGACTGTTCTCACTTCATTCACTTGTGATGGGTTCTGCGCAAAACAAGTCTTGTTCCGTCTTGTGTCTTGCTCCCAAAATGACTGTAGACCCCTTCACCCCATCCCTTAGGTCAAAGTTTTTGCATTATTTGAAGGAGATCCCATTTGAACCAATTGTGGTTTTACAGTAGCAATAACTGTCCAGGCGATAGCTATGGAAAGTTACCTTTTAAAGTTACCATATTAAAATTACCTTTATGGTATAAACTATTACGGTGAGCAAGGTGGAGCCGAGTGGCATCTGAGCAGAGCGAGGCCGGGAAGAGAAGTGTTCCAGTCTTGCATTCTAGCGAGGGGTGGCAGGAGTACTTAAGGAGAGGAGAGAGCGGCAGATGGGAGAGGGAGAGGCATGAAGCTGTTTGTGTGTAGTGTGTTGAGCTTAAAAGCCAACAGAGTTTATGTGTGGTGAAGCTGAAAAGCAAACCTTTTGTGTCCTGCTGAATAACGGCTTTACTGTGTGTGACTGAATAGTGCAATAATAAATGTTTACGTGTTTTGTCAAGCCAGCCCCAGCATCCACCTTTCCATGAACTGTTACACTGGTGCTGAAACCCAGGATGGAGGAAGGATGCGCCGTCCAAGGAGTCTTCGCCGCTGACCGGGGGTCATGACGCAGAGGGAGTGTTCGATCCGGTGGCACTGGAGCCCTGCGTCAACCAGAAGGAATGACTAAGGGGTCCAGTACCGTCACCCGGCATCGTGGACGGAAGCAGGACAGCAGGCCGAGGACCACTCGATGGTGTATCTGGGGCCGGCAAGCTCTTCTCTCTCTCCTCTCTGCTTTCTCTCTCCCTTTTGTTATTCCTGCCCCCTCTTCACTTTCTCCCCTCTTTCACCCTGTTCCCCCTCCCAGGCATGCACAGGCTAGATCTGGAGACCGGTGTGACCTGTCGATGCTCCCCTAGAAATAGGGCAGGGGGAGTAGGTCACAGGCCGGAGAAATCCCAACCTGAGTTCGGTGATGGGGGATTGTGGTGAGCAGGGCAGAGCCGAGCAGCATCTGGGCAGAGTGAGGCCGGGAAGATAAGTGGCGAATGACTTTCACCTGTGTGCCACACCAGTCTCACGTTCCAGCGAGGGGCGGCGGGAGTACTTAAGGAGAGGAGAGAGTGGCAGATGGGAGGGAAATGCGTGATGCTGTTTGTGTGTAGTGAGTTGAGCTGAAAAGCCAACAGAGTTTATGTGTGGTGAAGCTGAAAACCAATGATCCCTATGGCCCCCCCAAGGGCAAGTGAACCAAAAGGTTGAATTGAACACTGGACAGCCCACCGTTATACATCATGTATCAGACGCTCCTTTACATGATAGCAGGCAATTCTCAATGCCCTCGTTGCTTTAAGAAACCAATCGGCCAAATGGGAAAATTGATCAGCCATTGCGAAATATCAGTCGACCACTACTCTATAGACCTTATTCACAGCAGCACAATCTTTGATTTTTGATGAGAGTGACAACGAGGCTGTGAGGGATAGACGTACAGTCTCTTCAATGGGCTGTAGACAAAAAATCCAGGCAATATGATTTGTGGAAATTCAGATGGGATCTAGGAGCTTTATACCATTCATACCATTGAAGAAGTGAGTCTATTCCTCACAGCTGTGATGGTGCTACTGTGAATAAGGTCTATAGCCTAAAGTTTTGTTTCTTTGTCTGGATCAGGGAGCCCTGCAACAGATGGTATGGCCCCACAGAACCCCCACTGAACATCGAGTCAGTCCTGGATTAATTGAAGAGACAGAAGCAATTGAGAGACTAAATAGGTCAACACATACTCACGGTGAAATCGTCAGGATTCATAGGACTTTTCCAAATTTGGCTAAATCGTATGTTATCGTTTGAATCCCTACGACTTTCACTACAGCCAATGACGTCGCTGGACATCGTTTCCATCTAATACATGACAATGACTTGCTTCTGTCACACACAACAGCTTCCTATCATGTTTACACACTCTACTGATTGGTTAAGTTTAGATAAGGGGTTTGCGTCCTTCACAAAGAAGAATCTGCCTGATTCCAGCCTGGCTGAAGCACCTCCAGATCATCACCGATCCAAAAATGTTCATTTTACTCAGACACATACCAATAGGGCCTGGGTAGCTCAGTAAGTAAAGACACTGACTACCAAACCCGGAGTCTTGAGTTTGAATCCAGGGCGTGCTGAGTGGCCCGGTTGCTAGGGAGGGGAGAGTCACAAGGGGTAACCTCCTTGTGGTCACTTTAATGTGTTTCTCGCTCTTGGTGGGGCGTGTGGTGAGTTGTGCATGAATGCTGCGAGGAATAGCATGAAGTCTCCACAGGCGTT
Organism: Xyrauchen texanus; assembly: GCF_025860055.1. Taxonomy (NCBI): domain Eukaryota; kingdom Metazoa; phylum Chordata; class Actinopteri; order Cypriniformes; family Catostomidae; genus Xyrauchen; species Xyrauchen texanus. The sequence goes on along the minus strand of NC_068310.1, from coordinate 39,415,053 downwards.
ATGTCTCCAGGGTAACACACTCAACAAGTCACGTGATAAGATGCGCGGATTGACGGTCTCAGACGCAGAGGCAACTGAGATTCATCCTCCGACACCAGGATTGAGCGAGTCACTACGCCACCACGAGGGCTTAGAGCACATTCGGAATTGGGGAGACGAGGAGAAAATCCCCCACGTACCTATAAATAGTAAATCCAGAGAAACTGATAATTCTGCAGTGGTCTCTTAATTTTTTCCACAGCTGTATTTGGGTCCTTGGCCGCAAAATGTTGTTAATGTTCATTTTAAAAAGTTTTTTCTTTTGTTTTTTCCCCCCTAAATTTTAGAATATGAGATGGAAAATAGAAAAGGCTCTGAATTCTACTATTTTTATATTATTATTATTATTATTAATTAATTAATAAAAAAAATATATAAATTATTTTCTTTCTTTTTTTCAGAAAAAATAATATAAATAAATTTTTTTGGTTATCCCTTTACTTTTATTTAAAACCAGTTGTGGAATGAACGGAAGATTACCCTGACTTTTTACTTTTTTATTTGTTTGTTGCATTTGATGTACTAAAAGTTAATTGTGTCATTATATCAGCCAGCAGCTGTTAATCTGACTTTACACATTTTAAAAGTCACATTACATACATATCTGTCTCTATATCATTAAACTACATTATTCCACAGCTCCTATATCCTATGTGCCTTATGTCTATTACCTTCATGTTCTTCATCAGTCATTAATAAATGATCAAAAACAGACACTAACCTGTTTGTTCTTCAGATTCTTCATTTTTAATTCTGCATTGTTCAGGATCACTCATGTTCTCACTCTCCTCTTTAATAAACTCCATATTTACTGTATTATATAATGGAGACTTCAGAAGATAAACCTGTTTAGAAACACTTCTTCTCTTGAAGATGGAAATATTCCTCAACATTCACAATAGCTGTAAACGATGTTATGCGTCTTCTTCTATTATTGTGGAGTGGGTCGCAGAATGTGTGCATGTCGCCCTCTACTGGACTGTTGTGGAACCAACACTTGTTCGTTGTTAAAGATAGTGCGATCATATATGCCATTTAGGAATTACGGAAGCTCTGAACCGCAAGGTGGAAAAATAATAATAATGATAACGGTAATAATAAAATTACCGTAAAAGTAAAAAAAAATAAGTAAATAATAGTTTTCTCTCTTCCTAAATGTTTTTTTCTCTCCCTTCAAATTTATTTTCTCTCTCAAAAATTGTTTTTTTTTCTCTCTTCTAAAAAATATTTTTTTCTCTCTCTTCCAAAAATGTTTCTCTGTTGCTATATAGTTAATTAATACATTTATTATTTATTTAAGGGTTTGCAAACCTTAATCAAGACAAAATCAGGTTACATATGTTTGATATGGCATTCGTTGTCGTGTAACAACTGGGTTTTTTTTTATTTATTTTTTAATTGTTGGTCTTTCTAAACACTCATATGCAGTTTGCTCAGTGTTACATGGTGGAAGCAAATGAATGTATTGAGGAAAACGGGAAACATGGGGAAATTATTATTATGCCTTTAGAAGTGTTACAGGTACATCTGGTAATGTTAACAATAAGATCACATGTAGAGTATATAGTGGCACCTGGTGGCCAAGGTTGGTACCGCATGCATTTATTTGAAGAGAGAGAAAAAAAGACATTTTGAAGAGACAAAAAATGGATGGCAATGGTGAGGACTTCATGTCAGCGCATTCCTCCTCCATCCCAGGATTCGACACCAATGTAACAAGGTTAAAATGGGAAAGGAGTTGGCGGGAACCGGACAAACAGTCAAAATAATATTTAATGAACCAAAAAGACACAAGACAAACAGCAGCTGCGTGTGGCTCTCTCTCTCTCTCTCTCTCTCGAACGGCAGCATCCCGCTGGTGATTCACCCTCTCCTCGGAGGATTAGCCCGCCCTCCACCTCTTCACACTCCTCCCTCCTTCGCCTCAGGCCTGATGGCATGATGTACACCCGCCTGCCAGCAAGCTTTTTCCTGCCTCCTTTCCCATTTTAACCTTGTTACACACTGCAATAATGATCCAATGCTCTTAAGGATCTGCTTATTTAAATCCAAACAGTGACATTGTTTTGGCCAGGCAGTGTGGTAACTATAGCAACAGTAGAGGGCTTGTACACTTTCAGTTAGCAGCAGCTTTGATGGTGTATCGACAAGCAAACCCTGTCATGTTTATTAACTTGTTGTAGCTTCATATACACCGATCAGCCACAACATTAAAACCACCTGCCTAATTTTGTGTAGGTGCCCCTCGTGCCACCAAAACAGTGCCAACCCGCATCTCAGAGAGATTATTTTCTTCTCGCCACTATTGTACAGAGTGGTTATCTGAGTTACCGAAGACTTTGTCAGTTTGAACCAGTCTGGCCATTCTCTGTTGACCTCTATCATCAACAAGACGTTTCCATCCGCCATGTTTTTGCCGCCATTCTGAGTAAATTCGAGAGACTGTTGTGTGTGAAAATCCCAGAAATACTCAAACCAGCCCATCTGGCACCAACAATCATCCATGTGATTATCTAATCAGCCAATTGTGTTGCTGCAGTGCATAAATTCATGCAGATACGGGTTAAGAAGATAGCTTCAGTTAATGTTCACATTGACCATCAGAATGGAGAAAAAAAATTTGATCTCAGTGATCTGGACCGTGCCATGATTGTTGGTGCCAGATGATTCAAAGTTTTAAATTAGTTTTCTAGACAAAAATAGAATTGTGCCACCCTATTAATATAAAAATGTAAAACAAAAATGCAATAAAAATTTTTTTTTTGAAATTGATGACTTTTGAGGACCATTGAGGAACAATAATAAAGAAAAGCAGCCAATAAGTGCCCAACATAGATTGGGCACTTATTTCAATGCTGTTTAAAAAGCATCCCAGGGTGATTCCTCAAGAAGTTGGTGGAGAAAATGTCAATAGTTCATGTCTGCAAATTCTAGGCAAAGGGAGACTATTGTGAGGATGCTAAAATATATATAATATAACACACTTTTGATTTATTTTGTATTTTGTTTAGTCACAACATAATTCCATTTGTTATTCCATAGTTTTTATGACTTTAATATTATTATAAAATGTGAAGAAGAACAAAAATTATAATAAAGAATGAGTGTTTCAAAACTTTTGACCGGAAGTGTATATACATACATATATATATATATATACAGTTGAAGTCAGAAGTTTCCATACACATTAGCCAAATACATTTAAACTCAGTTTTTCACAATTCCTGACATTTAATCGTAGAAAACTTTCCCTGTCTTGGGTCAGTTCGGATCACTACTTTATTTTAAGAATGTGAAATGTCAGAATAATAGTAGAGAGAATGATTTATTTCAGCTTTTATATCTTTCATCACATTCCCAGTGGGTCACAAGTTTATATACACTTTGTTAGTATTTGGTAGCATTGAGTTTAAATTGTTTAACTTGGGTCAAATGTTTTTGGGAGCCTTCCACAAGCATCTCACAATAAGTTGGTGGAGTTTTAGTCCATTCCTCCAGACAGAACTGGTGTAACTGAGTCAGTTTTGAAGACCTCCTTGCTCGCACATGCTCAGATTGAGGTCAGGGATTTGTGATAGTCACTCCAATATCTCGACTTTATTGTTCTTAAGCCATTTTGCCACAACTTTGGAGGTATGCTTGGGGTCATTGTCCATTTGGAAGACCCATTTGCGACAAGCTTTAACTTCCTGCCTGATGTCTTGAGATGTTGCTTCAATATATCCACATAATTTTCCTTCCTCATGATGTCATCTATTTTGTGAAGTGCACCAGTCCCTCCTGCAGCAAAGCACCCCCACAACATGATGCTGCACCCCCATGCTTCCCCGTTGGGATGGTGTTCTTCGGCTTGCAAGCCTCAAACCCTTTATCCTCCAAGCATAACGATGGTCATTATGGCCAAACAGTTCAATATTTGTTTCATCGCACCAGAGGACATTTCTCCAAAAGTCAGATCTTTGTCCCCATGTGCACTTGCAAACTGTAGTCTGGCTTTTTTATGGTGGTTTTGGAGCAGTGGCTTCTTCCTTGCTGAGCAGCCTTTCAGGTGATGTCCATATAGGACTGGTTTTGCTGTGGATCTAGATACTCGTCTACCTGTTTCCTCCAGCATCTTCACAAGGTCCTTTGCTGTTGTTCTGGGATTGATTTGCACTTTTCGCACCAAACTACGTTCATGTTCTAGTTTCCCATGCTATCAAGCTAAGAGGCACTGAGTTTGAAGTTAGGCCTTAGTACAAAGTATAATATTTCTAGATATGCATGTTTGAATTTGATGTGAACAAACGGTTAGTCTATCCTACATCAGTGTTTAACAGAATGTGTGAATGGCACCATTGAAAGTGACAGATACCGATCCAATGGCCATCTGATGGGCTGTACACACTCGCCCAGGTGTAAATGGAGAGAGCTGGAATTATCATGCTGTCAGGCAAGTAAACGTATTTTGTTATTTTTGAGACTAACAGTAGTTACAGAAGTGTTTTCAAGTGTGTTTGTCCCAGTTTGATACAGGATAATACATTGTACAATACAGTACATTTAATAATAATTACTAGATATTAAGCATGAACACATTAAATGCATTTCATCTTTAGCATTTCAGCATTATTTAAAAACAATATTCAGAGATATTGTGTTACATCATGATGCAGATTAATACTAGTTACTCTTACACCTCACTGTAAGATACCAGCTTGAAATATGCTGCTTCTACTTTAAATAAATGATAAAAGCATCTACAACGTTCCTAAGAAGCATCAGAACGACCACACTTGGAATCTTCTACATGATCTACAAAGCATCACCACCAAAAATGTATTTCACAGCAAACATTTCGAATCCAATCAACACTACAGGTCATTTTAGCTCACTCTGTTGGGAGAAAGTCCATGTTTTGGTTTATCTGAATTTCTAGAACTGGGACCCGAAGATGAGCTTTGCTCACTTTCTGATTTTGGGCAACGCTTTTTCATATGAACCCGTAGATTATTTGATTGTTTGAATGTTTTCCCACATAAAGTGCAGTGGTATGGTTTCTCTCCAGTATGCACTCGCTCGTGTCTTTTCATCGTTTCTGGTCGACTGAAGTTCTTTCCACAATGTGGGCACGTGTAAGGTCTCTCTCCAGTATGAATTATTTGGTGCTTTTTCAAGCTGTCAATTGATATGAAGGATTTTCCACACTCAGAGCACACATGATCTCTCACACCAGTGTGTATTTTCTGGTGCTCTTTTAAATTGAACAGACTTGTAAGTCTTTTTCCGCAAGTAGGACACAAGTAAGGCTTCTCATGAGTATTCAGGTGTTTTCTTAGGGCTGTTGCCAAGACAAACGTTTTACCGCACTGATCACAGTTAAAAGATTTTTCTCCAGAATGGAGGCGCAGATGATCGCTGAGACTTCTTTTGTATCTTAAACTCTTTCCACACTGATGGCACGAGAACGGCTTCTCTCCAGTGTGGATCCTTACGTGATCGCGATGGTTTGCTTTAGACACGAAACTCTTTCCACACTGCGGACAAGTATAAGGCTTCTTTCCTGTGTGTACTTTCATGTGGTTTTTAAGACCTGTTTTACATTTAAAGCCCTTTCCACACTGAGTGCATATACAAGGTTTCTCTTCAGTGTGGATTCTCATGTGTCTACTAAGATCTCCTTTATTTATGAAATGATTTCCACACTGAGGACATGGGAAAGGCCTCTCTCCTGTGTGGAATCGTATGTGAGTCTGAAGATGTTCTTTACGTGAGAAACATTTGCCACATTGAGGACAATCAAAAGGCTTCTCTCCAGTGTGACTTCTTCTGTGATCCAAAAGGTTTGTCTGATATCTGAAGCTCTTTCCACACTCGGTGCATTTGAAAGGCCGTTCTCCGGTGTGGATTCTCATGTGTTTAGTAAGAGCCCTTTTTGTTTGAAACTCTTTCCACATTGAGGGCAGGTGAAAGAATGTTTTTCAGTCTGTGAGCAACTGAAAGGTTTTTCTCCAGTTGTGAAATTGTGTTTTTTCTCCTCCGCTTCATTTAGTTTCAACAGGCCTGGAAATAACATTAAAATGTCAACAGTGAAACTAAAAAATATGTGAACTCCAAACTTGTTTTGATTTGTATACATTTTGTTATATCTGATCTTTAAACAACTGCAGTTGCATTTCTCTCCCTATATCATTAAACTACATTATTCCACAGCTCCTATATCCTATGTGCCTTATGTCTATTACCTTCATGTTCTTTGATCAAAAACAGACACTAACCTGTTTGTTCTTCAGATTCTTCATTTTTAATTCTGCATTGTTCAGGATCACTCATGTTCTCACTCTCCTCTTTAATAAACTCCATATTTACTGTATTATATAATGGAGACTTCAGAAGATAAACCTGTTTAGAAACACTTCTTCTCTTGAAGATGGAAATATTCCTCAACATTCACAATAGCTGTAAACGATGTTATGCGTCTTCTTCTATTATTGTGGAGCGGGTCGCAGAATGTGTGCATGTCGCCCTCTACTGGACTGTTGTGGAACTTGTTTTACGGCCTCTGTAGGTAGAATTGAGTTGTTCTGTCGAAATCCATTTTGTGTTTATCTGGGATCCACACTTACAGAACCATACTATGCTGTATTTGCTATATCAATTAATTTATTTTTTTAATTACTAAAACAACTGCGATTAAACATTTAAACATGTCAAAAATGATTCAATCTTATATGTGGTGTAGTGGTCTAAACCACATAAATGGCAATACATAGATGGTAAACTTGTAATCAGAAGGTCGCTGGTTCGATCCTCACAGCCACCACCATTCTGTCCTTGAGTAAGGCACTTAACTCCAGGTTGCTCTGGGGGGATTGTCCCTGTAATAAGTGCACTGTAAGTCACTTTGGATAAAAGCGTCTGCCAAATGCATAAATGTAAATGTAGACTATTGGTAAAACTGTGGTAACTTGGTATTGACAGGACAAGTCTGTAGTATTTTTGTGCACTAGCGACTAACGCTAGAGGGTGCAGCCTTTAGCATCTTTGTTAGCGCACCCGCCTCCCACGCCGGAGATGCCAGTACGAGTCCCTTTCGGAGCGGGGCGACCAGGACCGGTTACAATGGTGCCGTGACCCGGATGGGAGTGAGGTTAAGGGGGGTGAGTGTAGCGGTGCCCAGCTGATAAATAGCTGTGCAATGTGTATAAACCTCACTCTCCTGACCTCAAGTGGTGCACTAGCAACTAACGCTAGTGGATGTAGCCTTTAGCCTCCTTGTTAGCGCACCCGCCTCCCATGCCAGAGATGCCAGTTCGAGTCCCATACAGAGCGGGTAGAACAGGAGCATAACATTTGCGTGCAGGGAGGTAACATAGTAACAGTTGAGGGCTTGCACACTTTCCGTTAGCAGCAGCTTTGACTTTGTATCAACAAGCAAGTCCTGTCATATTTACTACTTTATTTTAGCTTTGTAGTATCATATTCAACTTTATATAAAATAACTAAGAAGTAAGCATTTTGTTTACATTTATAATAGTATGTTAAAATACTATTTTATACTAGCCTACATGGCCAGATTGTGGCTCCTTTTTTTGAGTGTGTGTGTGTGTGTGTGTGTGTGTATATACAGTTAAAGTCAGAAGATTACATATTCATTAAAACTCATTTTGTAACCACTCCACAGATTTAATATTAGCAAACTATAGTTTTGTCACATCGTTTAGGACATCTACTTTGTGCATGACACAAGACATTTTTCCAACAATTGTTTATAGACAGATTGTTTCACTTTATATTCACTATATCTCAATTCCAGCAGGTCAGAAGTTTACATGCACTAAGTTAACTGTGCCTTTAAGAGGCTTTGAAAATTCCAGAAAATGATGTCCTGTTTGTTCTTCAGTATCTTCATTTTTAATTCTGCATTGTTCTGGATCTTTAATAAACTCCATATTTACTGTATTATATAATGGAGACTTCAGATGTTAAACCTGGATTAATTCCTCACTTATAGATGGGAATATGCCAATCGATGGATGGATGGATGGATGGATGCCGGATGGATGGATGGATGGATGCCCGGATGGATGGATGGATGGATGCCGGATGGATGGATGGATGGATGCCTGGATGGATGGATGCCTGGATGGATGGATGCCCGGATGGATGGATGGATGGATGGATGGATGGATGGATGCCTGGATGGATGGATGGATGGATGGATGCCCGGATGGATGGATGGATGGATGGATGGATGGATGGATGGATGCCCGGATGGATGGATGCCCTGATGCCCTGAAAGCCTGCCTCGGAGTTTGTAGTTATTTACATGATCTGCATCTTTAAAGCTATAATGCATAAAATATAACTGCATTAAAAATGTAACGCTGGGGTGTTTCCTTTAAAGAGCTCCGGCTCCACTTATTCCACAACGGGAGTGCTTCTATATTTACTTATTTGATATTTTTGCATTTTAATTCTACATCAGCTGAAGTTGTGAAAGTTTAGAGTGCATCGACTAATCGTTTCAGCCTTAATATATACATACATATATATATATAGATTAAATGATCTCAACTTTATTTATATAACACATTTAAAACAACAGAGCTGACCAAATTGCTTCATAATTAAATAAAACATTTAGTAGAAATGACAAAAATTTGATAATTACTACAACATACCTTCAGTACATGCACACATATCAAGGTTAAACTCCACTATTGAAGTACAATAGACACACACACACACAAGCATTTCAGAGCATATGTCCTCACAATCATTTTCCAGACTCAAAGGCGAATGCAAAAACAAGATTTAAACCGTGTCTTAAAAGTAGATTCCATATTTTAGGGGCTTTGAAAATTAATAGTACATTTATTTATTAGTGTTCTACAGAAGAAAGTAATGCAAACTACATTTTCATCTGAAAACATACATTTTGTGATTACAACTCTCATCCACACTAGAAATGCGTTTTCCTGCTCTAAGTTTTCCAAAGTATTGCCACCTTGGCCCTATAAACATCCTGGACACCTGATCAATGACTAAAAAATACTTTGCTGCCATCATACAAGAAATAAAACATATATGATTGTTTCCTCCTTGTTTGATATGGACATTAGCGTATTTATAGCATATAATTCAATCAAACAATAACAACATATTTTAGCCTATTTTTAAGACACATTTCAATTTCATAACAAAATAATTCCATTCAAATTAATTGTGTATTTTTAACTAAATTAAATAAATTAAAAAATATATATATATTTTTTTTTTTGTTAAAGATTACTAAACTCAAAATTTGGTATGAAATTTTTATGTGTAATTCTCAAAAATAGGCTTCTTTTTATTATTATTTACTTTATTTTTTAAACTACTGCCCAATTCCCAATGCGCTCCAAGTCCTCGTGGTGACATAGTGACTCAATCTGGGTGGCGGAGGACGAATCTCAGTTGCCTCCGCATCCGAGACCGTCAATCTGTGCATCTTATCACGTGACTTGTTGAGCGCGTTGCCACAGAGACGTAGCGCGTGTGGAGGCTTCACGCTATTCTCCGTGGCATCCACGCACAACTCACAACACGCCCCACCGAGAGCGAGAACCACATTATAGTGACCACGAGGAGGTTACCCCATGTGACTCTACCCTCCCTAGCAACTGGGCCAATTTGGTTGCTTAGGCAACCTGTCTGGAGTCACTCAGCACGCCCTGGATTCAAACTCGTGACTCCAGGTGTGATAGTTAGCGCCAATTCTCGCTGAGCTAACCAGACCCCCATGCACACTAATCTTTTTTCGCTTTAGCTTTCTAACATCATCATATTCCAAAGTATGGTTGATTATTAAAGATTATGGAGCATGTTTTCGAAACGCTCCATTATTGAAGGAGGAAAATGCCATTTTAAGGTCATATCCATTTTCTACAACTCCATTATTGTTTGAAAACTCCAAACGTCAGCTTGCAAAGTATGCGTTAATGGAGAGCATTTGGAAGCACTCTTTTAACACTGTTTTACTGTGGATGAGCGCCGTAAAAGTATCAAAATAAATGCATTTTAAATGAAACCGTATTAGTGTAGACAAGGACTAAATCCAAGAGTATACTTCGGTTTTGACGCAAACACTTAGCGCCTTTGTACAGTTGAACGCTAGTCTTTCAAAGTATACTTAATTTGACTGTGCACGTATACACGGTGCATGTGTGCTACGACTGCTATGAGATGCTGGCCTAATTGTCTTCAGGAGTTTAGACCATAAATGTCTTTAAATTCTGGTATACGTGCGCTCTTGATGTGCACATGCACTGTTGTTGTTCCCACCTTCGTCTCCTGTTGATAAGTGGCAATTACATCTTCTTTTAGCATTTTTAGCACTCAACTGTGAGCGTTGCCACCTTGTGGAACCACTAACTAGTGCAAATAATTCCAGGTGTGTTTGGAGCATGCGCGGTTGGAAAAATTGGGCCGCACACGTTCAATGCTTGAGCACTCTGCTGACAACGAAATTTGCGTCACACGTCCTATCAGACGCACGTGTCTAACCGAAGTATACTCTGGGCTTCAGTTATACAGGATTCAAACAAAAAGAGGGAAAGTATATGATGATGGAATTTACATTGTTTTGGTGCAAACTACCGCTTTAAATGCATTTGTCTTGTAGATGAAGTTTGCTTACTGTGACATATCTGGAAAATGTTTTTTAATATGAGCCGGTAGATTCCTCGATGTACTGAAGCTCCGCCCACAAAAAGAGCAGTAGTATGGTTTCTCTCCCGAATGCACCCTCTCGTGTTGTTTCAGGTGTCCGGATTGAGTGAAAGTCTTTCCACAGTGCGAGCACATGTAGGGTTTTTCTCCAGTATGAATTCTTTGGTGTCGTTTCAAGGTGTCGGCTGTTATAAAAGTATTCCCGCACTCGAAGCACATGTGAGCTCTCACACCGCTGTGTGTTTTCTGGTGCTTTTTCAAACAGTCCAGCTGTGAAAAACTTTTTCCACATGAAGAACACAAGTAAGGCTTCAGATTTGCATGAATTATAAGGTGTCTTTTTAAGTGCGAAGGCAAAATAAACGTTTTTCCACACTGGTCGCAGTCAAATGACCTTTCTCCGGAGTGAGAGCGCTCGTGCTTTTTGAGACTGTCAGCCAATGTGAAACTCTTTCCACACTGATGGCACGTGAACGGCTTCTCTCCGGTGTGAATTCGTAGATGCCTATTAAGGTCTCCTTTACGTGTGAACATTTTTTCACACTCAGGGCATGTGAAACACTTTCTAGGTCTTTTTTGTTTATCACATTTTTGTGAGAAATTCGTTTCAGTCTCAGAGAAAGCGAAAGACTTTTCAACAGTTAGGAGATGATTGGGTTTGTCCTCCACTTCATTGACTTCCAACAGGTCTGAAAGGAACATATCAAATGGTCAAAATTAAATTCAAGTGTGCAAAATGCAGAACCAAATGAAATAAATAAACCTCCATTTACTAAACAGAGATCAGTTATATATATATAATGGTGACTTGGACCAAGCCAGCATACTGTTATTGTACAAAATTGGCTTGGGTTTTATTATTTCGTCTTAAAAATGTCTAAACAAAGGCCAAAATTCTTAAGTCTAACTCCTGCCAAACCCAGCACAGTCCTTCAAACCTCCACCCCCTGTACCTCATCCATTTTTTGGAGTCCTGCCCACACCTCTTTAGTATTCCTAAGCCCTTCTTTACTGAATAGTGTAACATAAAAAGGCGAAATTGCAATATATATATATTGCAATTTATATATAAAAAAGTAGTGATCCAAACTGACCCAAGACAGGGAATGTTTTCTACCATTAAAGTCAGTAATGGTGAAAATCTGAGTTTAAATGTATTTGGCTAAGGTGGATGTATATATACTATATATACTTAATACACGTGCCGTGATCAAAGACCCGAGTATGGAATAATGTTGCTCAAACACACATGCATTACAGGTTCCAGACAAAGCCTCGTCAAACCAAGTGTGCCGCACAAGCCCTCAGAAGTGAAGCCAAAACGTCTCGATCGCCCCCTGGTGACTGGTCCTAGTATAGGTCATAAACCCCGCCTCCCCATGTTATTCAACTGGACGTGAGACCAACTAAACAATTAAATTACACTTCACATATCTTTTATCCAAAGATAGTTTCTGTCATTTACTGTCGTTTCTATCACGTTGATGTAATTTCAAGTGTTTATTTTCAAAATAAGTTTGTTTTTAGTTATTTGATGCTATAAAAACGGTGCTGTGACATCATGATTGACAGCTGTGATTGACAGGTTCTTTGAGTGAAGTAGTCACTGAAGCACCAACTGACTTTTTTTTGGGATCTTCGGAGGACTGAGGAGATTGGAGCTTTAAATTTAATATCTAAATTTCTATAATTAATTATTTCACACCATCATAAGTCAAGTCAAAAGTGCAGGGGCGTGTCCTAGCAATTGATTCAGCGAGAGAGCGGGCGGGGCCTTGATTTCGCGGCTTTACTTCCTGCTCACTACTGCGCAGGTCTGGTCACGAAATCGCAACTGCGCAGACTCAAGTCCCAAGATGTCAGCGCCATATCGGGACACTGGCGGCTTCAGTTCTCACCGATGGAAAAGAGCGAAGGGGCGTCGTCCATCTTTTTTTACAGTCTATGCATCAAACCAACAAAGTTTCCCCTTGATAAACTTTTTCTGGATTGTATCTTTGAAGTTAATTCTGCAATGATATGCTATCAAAACACAGGCAGCTGCTATCCAATGTTATGACCATTTAAATGCATTATAAGTCTTCATTATTTGCTATCACAGCTCTTATGACATCTGATTTACCTTCATGTTCTTCAGCAGTCATAAAGAATCAACAACATACACGAACCTGTATCTACAGTTCTCATTCTGCAGGGTTCTTGATCAGCAGTGGACTCACTCTCCTCTTTAACAAAGTCCATCTTTACAACCTTATGTCATGTAGACATAATATTATTTAACTGCGTGTTTGGAAGCGAGAATGGGAATATTCTATAGCATAAGCTCTATGGCGTCTTATTCTTAGTTTTATTGGTACACAACCGTATGGTGCATTTCCGCCATCTACTGAACCGGAGTAGCATATCAAGTGGATTTTCTTTTTGTTTTGTTTTTTGTTTTTTTTTATGGTAATGATTGCCGGTGTGGAGCGCCAAATATTAGACGCACTTTGACATTAAACTGAACATGGGTATAGTAGATGGAACTACGTCATTAAGGGGAATAAAAAACATTCTCACACATTAATTCATATAAAAAAAAATATGTTAATGCCAAGCATGCACAATTCATCTGAGTGTATGTGACTTTGTGAAGGTTTATGGCATTGCTTCAAAGTTATATGAATAATTAAAAAAACTTTTTAAAAAAAGTTACTCAGAGGTCATTCAAAAATGTCCAAAAACAAACTGCCATAATAATTTTATATGTTAATATTATTTTCCACTTTCAGTTACAGGACTTTAACCCTTTAAATGCCAGTTTGTTTACATAATGTCACTGTTGTTGTTTTTTACACACACACACACACACACACACACACACACACACACACACACACACACACACACGTGCACACACATTTCTCAATACACACATACAAAACACACTCTGACATCCATGCCAACACGCCCACACAATTTTAGCTGCATCATTTATTCAGTTGTCCTGCAGTGATCTATAATACAGTAAACAGAAAATAGGGGAAAAGCTTGTATTTGCTCCACAGGCTAAACATGAGAAAAATGGCGCCATCTGGTGGAAAATATTACAAATGTAAATTTGGGCTCTGGAATGAAAACATAATATCATAGAATTCATTACTTTATGCTTTAATGGCACTGGGATCAAATATTGCATTGGGTTTCAATGGGGACATTTGTGTCCTGAAGGTCCTGAGTGTAGCTATTTTGTGTACACAGTGTATTATAGATGTATTATAGGAACTGATGTTGAAATATCAAAATTCCCCCAAAAATACACATCTTTGGCAAAATGTTTGCTGTTGGCATTAATACAGCCAAAATGAAAGACAAAAATGTCCCGAAGGTTGCACAAGAGTTAATATAATGTGCCACTTGCAACCATGAAATGGCAGCAGCGTAACCAATAGAACGTTACTCTACAAACCACAAAATAACATTTCATTAATGGCTGCTGCATGCATGATTAAAAAACATACAGCGCCACCAGAGTTGTGTGATTCCTGAACGAATTAGCCAGTTTGTTTAGTGATTTAAAAATATGCATGATTATTGAATTAATCTGACTCAATTAATGAAACTCATGCCATTACATCAGTTATGTCTGACTCCAAAATGAAATGAAATGTTATGAAGCACCTGGAAGGAACAGTTCACCTGATGTGATCATCCCTGATGTGTGTGACTTTCTTTCTTCTGCAGAACACAAATTAAGATGAGATGAGAGAATTTTCTTTTTTGGGTGAACTATCCGTTTAAGGCTCATGAGACTTAAATCTGTGTTATATGTAATGATACACATTATTATATATCATGAAAATAATAATACATGTAATAATAACAGTAAATAATGACAGATTTTTTAAGCAAACTATCCCTTTAAGTGTTTTTTGCAATGACAATAAAAGCTTCTTAAATGTGAGTGTGAATCTGGAAGAACCTCTCCGTGTGGTTGAGGTGTGTTGTACGTTTGCGCTAGCATGTTTGACTGTGCAGCTGTGTCGTATGTTTGCGCTAGCATGTTTGACTGTTCAGGTGTGTTGTACGTTTGCGCTAGCATGTTTGACTGTTCAGGTGTGTTGTACGTTTGCGCTAGCATGTTTGACTGTTCAGGTGTGTTGTACGTTTGCGCTAGCATGTTTGACTGTTCAGGTGTGTTGTACGTTTGCGCTAGCATGTTTGACTGTTCAGGTGTGTTGTACGTTTGCGCTAGCATGTTTGACTGTGCAGCTGTGTCGTATGTTTGCGCTAGCATGTTTGACTGTTCAGGTGTGTTGTACGTTTGCGCTAGCATGTTTGACTGTGCAGCTGTGTCGTATGTTTGCGCTAGCATGTTTGACTGTTCAGGTGTGTTGTACGTTTGCGCTAGCATGTTTGACTGTTCAGGTGTGTTGTACGTTTGCGCTAGCAAGTTTGACTGTGCAGCTGTGTCGTATGTTTGCGCTAGCATGTTTGACTGTTCAGCTGTGTCGTATGTTTGCGCTAGCATGTTTGACTGTTCAGGTGTGTTGTACGTTTGTGCTAGCATGTTTGACTGTGCAGCTGTGTCGTATGTTTGCGCTAGCATGTTTGACTGTTCAGGTGTGTTGTACGTTTGCGCTAGCAAGTTTGACTGTGCAGCTGTGTCGTATGTTTGCGCTAGCATGTTTGACTGTTCAGGTGTGTTGTACGTTTGCGCTAGCATGTTTGACTGTTCAGGTGTGTTGTACGTTTGCGCTAGCATGTTTGACTGTTCAGGTGTGTTGTACGTTTGCGCTAGCATGTTTGACTGTTCAGGTGTGTTGTACGTTTGCGCTAGCATGTTTGACTGTTCAGGTGTGTTGTACGTTTGCGCTAGCATGTTTGACTGTTCAGGTGTGTTGTACGTTTGCGCTAGCATGTTTGACTGTGCAGCTGTGTCGTATGTTTGCGCTAGCATGTTTGACTGTTCAGGTGTGTTGTACGTTTGCGCTAGCATGTTTGACTGTGCAGCTGTGTCGTATGTTTGCGCTAGCATGTTTGACTGTTCAGGTGTGTTGTACGCTTGCGCTTAGCATGTTTGACTGTTCAGGTGTGTTGTACGCTTGCGCTTAGCAAGTTTGACTGTGCAGCTGTGTCGTATGTTTGCGCTAGCATGTTTGACTGTTCAGCTGTGTCGTATGTTTGCGCTAGCATGTTTGACTGTTCAGGTGTGTTGTACGTTTGTGCTAGCATGTTTGACTGTGCAGCTGTGTCGTATGTTTGCGCTAGCATGTTTGACTGTTCAGGTGTGTTGTACGTTTGCGCTAGCAAGTTTGACTGTGCAGCTGTGTCGTATGTTTGCGCTAGCATGTTTGACTGTTCAGGTGTGTTGTACGTTTGCGCTAGCATGTTTGACTGTTCAGGTGTGTTGTACGTTTGCGCTAGCATGTTTGACTGTGCAGATGTATTGTATGTTTGCGCTAGCATGTTTGACTGTTCAGGTGTGTTGTATGTTTGCGCTAGCATGTTTGACTGTTCAGGTGTGTTGTACGTTTGCGCTAGCAAGTTTGACTGTGCAGCTGTGTCGTATGTTTGCGCTAGCATGTTTGACTGTTCAGCTGTGTCGTATGTTTGCGCTAGCATGTTTGACTGTTCAGGTGTGTTGTACGTTTGTGCTAGCATGTTTGACTGTGCAGCTGTGTCGTATGTTTGCGCTAGCATGTTTGACTGTTCAGGTGTGTTGTACGTTTGCGCTAGCAAGTTTGACTGTGCAGCTGTGTCGTATGTTTGCGCTAGCATGTTTGACTGTTCAGGTGTGTTGTACGTTTGCGCTAGCATGTTTGACTGTTCAGGTGTGTTGTACGTTTGCGCTAGCATGTTTGACTGTGCAGATGTATTGTATGTTTGCGCTAGCATGTTTGACTGTGCAGCTGTGTCGTATGTTTGCGCTAGCATGTTTGACTGTGCAGGTGTGTTGTACGTTTGCGCTAGCATGTTTGACTGTTCAGGTGTGTTGTACGTTTGCGCTAGCATGTTTGACTGTTCAGGTGTGTTATACGTTTGCACTAGCATGTTTGACTGTGCAGATGTATCGTATGTTTGCGCTAGCATGTTTGACTGTGCAGCTGTGTCGTATGTTTGCGCTAGCATG